>NC_069500.1:1029194473-1029256973 GCF_027579735.1 Bombina bombina
TAGCTAAATTACAAAAACAAACACTAAATTACAGAAAATAAAAAACAAATTACAAGATCTTTAAACTAATTACACCTAATCTAATATCTCTATCAAAATAAATAAAAGCCCACCCAAAATAAAAAAAAAAACCTAAACTACCAATAGCCCTTAAAAGGGCCTTTTGCGGGGCTTTGCCCCAAAGAAATCAGCTCTTTTACCTGAAAAAAAAAAAAAAATCAAACAACCCCCCAACAGTAAAACCCACCACCCACACAACCAACCCCCCAAATAAAACCCTAACTAAAAACAACTAAGCTCCCCATTGCCCTGAAAAGGGCATTTGGATGGGCATTGCCCTTAAAAGGGCATTTAGCTCTATTGCGGCCCAAAGCCCTAATCTAAAAATAAAACCCACCCAATACACCCTTAAAAAATCCTAACACTAACCCCCGAAGATCCACTTACAGTTTTGAAGATCCGACATCCATCCGCAACGATGCCGGGGTCCAATCAGCCAATAGGATTGAAATTCAATCCTATTAGCTGATTGCATTGGCCAATAGGATTTTTTCAACCTTAATTCCGATTGGCTGATAGAATTCTATCAAACAATCGGAATCTAAGGGACGCCATCTTGGATGACGTCACTTAAAGGTACCTTCATTCGTCGGGTAGTCGTCGTTGAAAGAGGATGCTCCGCGCCGGATGTCTTGAAAATGGAGCCGCTCCACGCCGGATGGATGAAGATAGAAGATGCCGTCTGGATGAAGACTTCTGCCCGTCTGGAGGACCACTTCTCCCGGCTTGGATGAAGACTTCTCCCTGCTTCGTTGAGGACTTCTCCCCGCTTTGTTGAGGACTTCTCCCGGCTTCGTTGAGGATGGATGTCGGATCTTCAAAACTGTAAGTGGATCTTCGGGGGTTAGTGTTAAATTAGGGCTTTGGGCTGCAATAGAGCTAAATGCCCTTTTAAGTGCAATGCCCATCCAAATGCAATTTTCAGGGCAATAGGGAGCTTAGGTTTTTTTAGTTAGGGTTTTATTTGGGGGGTTGGTTGTGTGGGGGGTGGGTTTTACTGTTGGGGGGTTTGTTTGTATTTTTTTTTCAGGTAAAAGAGCTGATTTCTTTGGGGCAATGCCCTGCAAAAGGCCCTTTTAAGGGCTATTGGTAGTTTAGTTTAGGCTATGGTTTTTTTTTATTTTGTGGGGGGGGGGTTATTTTGATAGGGCTATTAGATTAGGTGTAATTAGTTTAAAGATCTTGTAATTTGTTTTTTATTTTCTGTAATTTAGTGGGGGGGGTTTGTAATTTAAGTAATTGTATTAAATTTAATTTGTATTTATATTAGCTAGGTAGTTAGTAAATAGTTAATAACTGTTTAGTAACTATTCTACCTAGTTAAAATAAATACAAACTTGCCTGTAAAATAAAAATAAACCCTAAGCTAGCTACAATGTAACTATTAGTTATATTGTAGCTAGTTTAGGGTTTATTTTACAGGTAAGTATTTCGTTTTAAATAGGAATTATTTCGTTACTAATAGTAAGTTTGATTTACATTTATTTTAATTATATTTAAGTTAGGGGGTGTTAGGGTTGGGGTTAGACTTAGATTTAGGGGTTAATAAATGTAATATAGTGGCGGCGACGTTAGGGGCGGCAGATTAGGGGTTAATAAATGTAGGTAGGTGGCGGCGATGTTAGGGACAGCAGATCATGAGGCCTATTTATCAAGCCGTCAGCCGCAAATACGCTGGAATTCTGCAGCGTAATTGTGTAGAGCCTGATTCGCCTTATTTATCAAAGCCTACAGATGGGCAAAAGTTGAAATCTGTGACGTAACATACGATCCGCCGGTCTCAGTTCGACACAGATCGATGCTTACGTCACTACAGATGTTCCGAATGCAAATTCGGCACTATCTGACAACTTTTGCTAGTTAACAAATATCTAACAGGTACGCTCGCCACTATTCCGGACCAGCGTACCTGTTTTTCAATCCGCCGCCCTGGAGGCGGCGGATGCCATAGGAATCAATGGGAGTCTGAAAGCAGCGAAAGCTTATGTTCGATGCTGCCAGATATCCCATTGATTCCTATGGGAGAATAAAAGTTATGTTTACACCTAACACCCTAACATATATACCCCGAGTCTAAACACCCCTAATCTGCCGCCCCAACACCGCCGCCACCTACATTATACTTATTAACCCCTAATCTGCCATCCCGCCACCGCCGCCACCTACATAAAGTTATTAACCCCTATCCCGCCGCTCCCGGAGCCCACCGCAACTAAATTAATGTATTAACCCCTAAACCCGTGGCCTCCCACATCACTAGCACTTACTAAACCTATTAACCCCTAAACCGCCAGCCCCCCCACATCGCCTTAAATTAAACTATTAACCCCTAAACCTGCAACCCGCTAACTTTATATTAAATATTAACTCATCAGTATCTTATAATAAATTAAAACTTACCTTTAGATTTAAATTAAACTATATTAAACTATTAATTAACCTACCCTAACTATTATACTAAAATTACATTAAACTATATTAAACTAATAATTAATCTACGCTAACTGTTATACTAAATTACATTAATCTATATTAAACTATTAATCTACCCTAACTGTTATACTAAAACTACAATTATTTCATGATTCAAGTAGAGAATACAATTTTAAACAATATTCCAATTTACTTCTATTTTCTAATTTGCTTAATTCTTTAGATATGCTTTGTTGAAGAAATAGCAATGCATATGGATGAGCCAATCACACGAGGCATCTATGTGCAGCAACAAATCAGCAGCTACTGAGCCTATCTAGATATGCTTTTCAGCAATGTATATCAAGAGAATGAAGCAAATTAGCTAATAGAAGTATATTAGAAAGTTGTTTAAAATGGCATACTCTTTTTAAATCATGAAAGAAAAAATATGGCTTTCATGTTCATTTAACTATATTATATATTTAAACACCTAAACCTACTCAAATAATTTAAATCTACACTAAAAAATTACTAAGTTACAAAAAACTAGCAACTAAGTTCACAAAATAAAAAAGAAATTATCAAAGATTTAAACTATTTACACCTAATCTAAGGGCCCTATGAAAATAAAAAAGCCCCCTCAAAATAAAAAAACCCCTAGCCTACATTAAACTACAAATAGCCCTTAAAAGGGCCTTTTGTGGGGCATTGCCCCAAAGAAATCAGCTCTTTTACCTGTAAATAAAAAATACAAATACCCCCCCCCAACAGTAAAACCCACCACCCACACAACCACCCCCCCCCAAATAAAAACATAACTAAAAAAACCTAAGCTCCCCATTTCCCTGAAAAGGGCATTTGGATGGGCATTTAGCTCTATTGCAGCCCCTGAAGATTCACTTACAGTTTTGAAGATCCAACATCCATCCTCCAAGAAGCCGGCAGAAGCCTTCATCCAAGCGGCCGAAGTCTTCATCCAAGCATGCAGAAGTCTTCACCCAGACGGCATCTTCTATCTTCATCCATCCGGCGCGGAGTGGCTCCATCTTCAAGACATCCGACGCAGAGCATCCTCTTCTTACGACGTCTTCTTCCCGAATGAAGGTTCCTTTAAATGACATCATCCAAGATGGCGTCCCTTAGATTCCGATTGGCTGATAGAATTCTATCAGCCAATCGGAATTAAGGTTGAAAAAATCCTATTGGCTGTTGCAATCAGCCAATAGGATTGAGCTTTCATCCTATTGGCTGATCCAATCAGCCAATAGGATTGAGCTTGCATTCTATTGGCTATTCCAATCAGCCAATAGAATGCGAGCTCAATCCTATTGGCTGATTGGATCAGCCAATAGGATCAAAGCTCAATCCTATTGGCTGATTGCAACAGCCAATTGGATTTTTTCAACCTTAATTCCGATTGGCTGATAGAATGCTATCAGCCAATCGGAATCTAAGGGACGCCATCTTGGATGACGTCATTTAAAGGAACCTTCATTCGGGAAGAAGACGTCGTAAGAAGAGGATGCTCCGCGTCGGATGTCTTGAAGATGGAGCCGCTCCGCGCCGGATGGATGAAGATAGAAGATGGCGTCTGGGTGAAGACTTCTGCGGGCTTGGATGAAGACTTCGGCCGCTTGGATGAAGACTTCTGCTGGCTTCTTGGAGGATGGATGTCAGATCTTCAAAACTGTAAGTGAATCTTCAGGGGTTAGTGTTAGGATTTTTTAAGGGTGTATTGGGTGGGTTTTATTTTTAGGTTAGGGTTTTGGACTGCCCATCCAAATGCCCTTTTCAGGGCAATGGGGAGCTTAAGTTTTTTTTTTAGTTAGGTTTTTATTTGGGGGGTTGGTTGTGTGGGTGGTGGGTTTTACTGTGGGGGGGTATTTGTATTTTTTATTTATAGGTTAAAGAGCTGATTTCTTTGGGGCAATGCCCCGCAAAAGGCCCTTTTAAGGGCTATTTGTAGTTTATTGTAGGCTAGGGTTTTTTTTATTTTGGGGGGGGGGGCTTTTTTTTATTTCATAGGGCCCTTAGATTAGGGGTAATTAGTTTAAATCTTTGACAATTTATGTTTTATTTTGTGTAACTTAGTGTTTATTTTTTTTTTTCTAACTTAGTTGTTAGTTTTTTGTAACTTAATAATTTTTAGTGTAGATTTAAATTATTTGAGAAGGGTTAGGTATTTAAATATATAATATAGTTAATTTAATTTGTAGTTTAATGTAGTTTTAGTATAACAGTTAGGGTAGATTAATTAATAGTTTAATATAGTTTAATGTAATTTAGTATAACAGGATAGATTAATTATTAGTTTAATATAGTTTAATGTAATTTAAGTATAATAGGGTAGGTAAATTATTAATTTAATATAGTTTAATTTAATTCTAAAGGTAAGTTTAAATTTATTATAAGATAGGGATGAGTTAATATTTAATGTACAGTTAGCTGGTTGTTAGGTTTAGGGGTTAATAGGTTAATTTAGTTTATGGTGATGTGGGGGGCTGGCGGTTTAGGTGTTCATAACTTTATTTAGTTGCGGTGGGGTCCGTGAGTGGCGGGATAGGGGTTAATAACATAATGTAGGTGGCGGCGGTGTAGGGGGCGGCAGATTAGGGGTTAAGAACATAATGTAGGTGGCGGGGGTGTAGGGGGCGACAGATTAGGGGTTAATAACATAATGTAGGTGGCAGCGGTGTAGGGGGCGACAGATTAGGGGTTAAGAACATAATGTAGGTGGCAGCGGTGTAGGGGGTGGCAGATTAGGGGTTAAGAACATAATGTAGGTGGCGGCAGTGTAGGGGGCGGCAGATTAGGGGTTAAGAACATAATGTAGGTGGCAAAAATATATATAGTAATGGCACTACTTTCAAGATGATATAATCAATAAATAGTTTAATGGATCATAACAAAACGGGTGCAAGAGTCTAGCATCGCCATAAATACTCAATTAAATAATACAAAATATAGCTCAGCACACCAAATCAATGAAAAAAGGCTAAACTTTATTAATATGCCTAAACAATGAGAAATCTAATCCCAAAATTCATGCCATTCCAAACATACATCAGTCATACACACACATAAAAAATTATTACACCCCAGGCATCCCTAGGGGAATCAAAAGTATGCTGTTATCTTGATAGAAAAAAGGATTTGAAAGCCATAAAAGTTCCAATGTTAAATTTGTAATCCCAAAAAATTAGGGTATTAATGAACAAAGTCAATGTCCATAAATCTCATCTGCTTACTCTGTGCACCCTTTTAAAAGATGTGTACAAATAAATCTCAGATTGATCCTGACCACAAAGTCATACTGCATGTAACGCCTCTTGTCACCGTATTGTCACATATACTTCGTGTAACAGTCAATAGAAACCAAAATGATGGAAACAAGTTTCAACTGTGCACAATTGTATCAATATATTAGCATGTTAACACAAAATGTAGCCATTAGTAGCAGCCTGTGTGTTAGTACAAAGCCAAATGCGTGCATTTGTATTGCAAGATTTTCCTGAGGCTCTACATACAACACTCTTTCAGTCCGCTGGTACTTTCAGTCCGCTGGTATATTAGCAATATGCATCAGTTAGTTATGTCAACATGCGTATTAGTGTAATGCCCAATACTTGCGGTTTCGTTCTGGGATGTTCCTAAACTTTGTGTATCTGTCACTCCCAACTTTAATCCACTTTTGCGGCAGGGAAACACTCCGTGACTCTCCGAGGCTCTCACACCACGGGCTAGAGGAATCCAAAAGCTGTAGGATATTTCATCAAGTACAACATCTCTCTAATTTTAATTGACTTTCCAAATTACTTTTATCATCTAATTAGCTTTTTTCTCTTGGTATTCTTAGTTTAAACTAAACATAGGTAGGCTCATATGCTAATTTCTAAGCCTTTGAGGGCTGCCTCTTATCACATGCTTTTTAAATCTCTTTTCAACACAAAGAGACAGAAAGTACACGTGGGCCATATAGATAACACTGTGTTCAGACACAGGGGGTTATATGCTAAATTTAAGACAATAGATAATAAACAGTCACAGTCATGTGATCAGGGGGCTGGAAGAAGGTTCCTAGATACAAGGTAATCACAGAGGTAAAAAGTACTTTAATATAACTGTGCTGGTTATGCAAAACTGGGGAATGAGTAATAAAGGGATTATCTATCTTTTAAAACAATAACAATTCTATGGTTGACTGTCCCTTTAACATCCTCTACAGTATTTAAAGGGACAGTCTACCATAGAATTGTTATTGTTTTAAAAGATAGATAATCCCTTTATTACCCATTCCCCAGTTATGCATAACCAACACAGTTATATTAATATACTTTTTACCTCTGTGATTACCTTGTAACTAGGAACCTTCTTCCAGCCCCCTGATCACATGACTGTGACTTTTTATTATCTATTGTCTTAAATGTAGCATTGTTTTGTGCTAAATCTTAAATAACCCCCTGTGCCTGAACACAGTGTTATCTATATGGCCCACGTGTACTTTCTGTCTCTTTGTGTTGAAAAGAGATTTAAAAAGCATGTGATAAGAGGCAGCCCTCAAAGGCTTAGAAATTAGCATATGAGCCTACCTATGTTTAGTTTAAACTAAGAATACCAAGAGAAAAAAGCAAATTTGATTATAAAAGTAAATTGGAAAGTTGATTAAAATTAAAAGTCCTATCTGAATAATGAAAGTTTAATTTATACTAGACTGTCCCTTTAAAGGGACACTGAACCCAAAAATTTTCTTTCGTGATTCAGATAGAGCATGCAATTTTAAGCAACTTTCTAATTTACTCCTATTATCAATTTTTATTCATTCTCTTGCTATCTTTATTTGAAAAAGAAGGCATCTAAGCTTTTTTATTAGTTCAGCACTCTGGACAGCACTTTTTTATTGGTGGATGAATTCATTCACCAATCAGTAAGAACAACCCAGGTTGTTCACCAAAAATGGGGCGGCATCTAAACTTACATTCTTGCATTTCAAATAAAGATACCAAGAGAATAAAGAAAATTTGATAATAGGAGTAAAATAGAAAGTTGCTTAAAATGTCATGCTCTATCTGAATCACGAAAGCAAAAATTTGGGTTCAGTGTCCCTTTAATATTTGTACATGTCCAAATATCGCATATCAGGGAATAAAGATCTGTGTTTTGCTATCGGGAGTTAATACATGATACTCTACCTCTATACTGCACAGCCCATTTATTTTGTTAATTTAATGATTACATATTCATAAGACTGCACATTATATTATATGAATTGGCCCCATGGAATATCCCTATTTAAACCTCTAGGGGATAAGGTGTCCAATTTCCTAATCCATTGGGCCTCTTTTTTAAATAAGATCCTTTGTCTATCCCCTCCTCTTCTCAAAAGTGGAACATCATCCACAATTTGGAACCTTAACTGACTTTTGTTATGTGCTGCAATAGTAAAATGATATGCTACAGGTTCATCTGAATCTAATTTACCTATGGCCGCCTTATGTTGTCTAATCCTGTCTCGGACATTCTGTGTCGTCTCTCCGACATAGGCTAGTCCACAGGGACATTTAATGACATATATGACATAACTGGAATTACATGTGTATGTACCTTTAATTCCAATTTTACATCCAGTATGGGGATGTGTCACATTGTCTCCCTTGATAAGGGAATTGCATTGTGCGCAATTGTAACATGGAAAACAACCTTTCTTTTGTAAAGGATGAGCTGGATTTACAGTTCCTAAATCCGCTCTAACAAGTTCATCCTTAAGGTTCCTGTTCCTTTTGTGGGACAGAAGTGGAGGATCTTTAAATATATCTGCCAATTGTGTTTCCTCTTTTAATAGGTACCAATGTTTATTGATTACAGTTCTAAGCTTCCTACTATGGAAGCCATAATGTGTCACCAGAGGTACAGAAAACTTTTTTTTTCCTTAGTCTTGGGACCTAGTAGACTCTGTCAGTCAAACTTACTCTATCTAGGTTATCTTGTATAACCGTATCTTTATAACCCCTTACCCTGAATTTGTTGGCCATTTCATCAAGTCTAAGTTGAAGTTTATGGGGATCAGATACAATCCTTTTGGTTCTGAGTAATTGACTGTATGGTAAGCTTTTTATTGTTGCTGGAGGATGAAAGCTATCAAAGCTAAGCAAATTATTGCGATCCGTTACTTTCGTGTTAGTTTTACTACTCTCCATGGTAAATTGTAAATGGTTAGTTTTAGTATTGAGAACTTGTACAAAGTCTTCCAATACATCTTCATCACATGTCCATACCAGGAATACATTGTCTATGTATCTATACCAGCATGCTATGTTGTTCTTAAGTGACTCTTCTTCATAGACATGCTCTTCCTCAAATTGACCTACGAATAAATTTGCATGCGTAGGGGCAACGTTTGAGCCCATTGCCGTTCCCTTGATTTGGACATAGAAGGTGTCCTCAAACATGAAATAACTTTCATATAGGATTATTTTTAGTAAATCTGAGATAAATCTCCTTTCGGAGGGTGTAAATAATCCTTCTTTATTGATATAATAGAAGACACCTTCTATGCCCAGCTCATGAGGGATTGAAGTATACAAATTTGAAATATCCATAGTTACCAATATAGAATTAGGGAGCACTTTGACACACAAAATTGTATTTATAAAATCTGTGGCGTCCTGAAGATATGATCTTATGCTGCCCAACAGGGGTTTTATCAAATTATCCACTAGGACTGCAATAGGCTGGAATATTGAATCTGTTCCAGCTACTATCGGGCGACCCGGTGGTTTCTGAATATCCTTATGAATCTTGGGTAAGATATAAAATACTGGAGTAATAGGATATAAATTGACCATACATTTCGCCTGCTGAGATGTAATAATATTAATTTCTTTAGCTAATTCTACTATTTTCAGTATTTTATTTTGTATTTTATTAGTGGGATCTGAGGTAATGATCTTATAATTCTCTTGTTTAGATAGTTGATAGTATCCGCAGGTTTCAAAATAATTGTTTTATCACGTTGGATGTCTCCAATAAGACTTTTCTGTGAAGCTGTTAGATTATAATGATGTCTATATTTGTAATTTCTTAGAGTTGCGGTGGGCTCCGGGAGCGGCAGTTTAGGGGTTAATAACTTTAGTTGCGACGGGGTCCGGGAGCAGCAGGATAGGGGTTAAACATTTTAGTATAGTGGCGGTGTTTAGTGGCAGGGTACAAATAAAGCTATGAAAAAAGCAGAATAGCAGCGAGATCGATGACTGTCAGTTAACAACAGTCCACAGCTCATCACCCTGCACTTGGTGCGCAGCTTTTTTGTTAAATTTGGAGAGCGTATTCAGGTCCGCGACAGCGATGTTAGGCGAGCGTATTGGTGCCGTCGAATGCAGCACAGTTGACGGCTTGATAAATAGGCCTCCATGGGTTAATAATATTTAACTAGTGTTTGTGAGGCGGGAGTACGGCGGTTTAGGGGTTAATATGTTTATTCTTGTGGCGGCGATGTCTGGAGCGGCTTATTAGGGGTTAATAAATTTATTTTAGTGTTTGAGATGCAGGAAGGCCTTGGTTTAGGGGTTAATGGGTAGTTTATGGGTGTTAGTGTACTTTTTAGCACTGTAGTTATGAGTTTTATGCTACGGCGTTGTAGTGCAAAAGTCATAACTACTGACTTTAAAATGCTGTACGAATCTTGATGGGATAGGGTTTACCGCTCACTTTTTGGCCTCCCAGGACAAGCTCGTAATACCGGTGCTATGGAAGGCCCATAGAAAAAAAGACTATACGCAATTTGCATAAGTTGATTTGCAGTAAGGCCAAAAAAGTGTGCGGTGCCCCTAAATCTGCAAGACTCGTAATACCAGCGGTAGTAAAAAAGCAGTGTTATGAGGCTTAACGCTGCTTTTTTACTCATAACGCAAGACTCGTAATCTAGCCGTATGTTTTTATACTGACAGCCAAGAGGATAAGATCACTGCCCAGTTGTAAAAAACATTTATTTAGTTGGACCTAGGGTTGAGCGTAAGGTACAGTTTTTGGGAAAGGGGTTATTGTGAGACCTCACATAATGTACTTCCCCAGTAACCTGCTTGCCGTCCTTTATTTTTGGAGATTTGGCAACCCTTTAAGCCTGGTATAACCCAAATCAATAGGTGCACTTTTTTCATTTTTATGCCATTTATTTTTAATTTTTTAAAATGATTGTCTTAGGCTAAGTCTATGGGGGATATTTATCAAAGGTATGTCGGACCTGATCTGACAGTGCGGATCAGGTCCGACATACCTCGCTGAATGCGGAGAGCAATACGCTCTCCGTATTCAGCATTGCATCAGCAGCTCTTGTGAGCTGCTGGTGCAACGCCGCCCCCTGCAGACTCGCGGCCAATCGACCACCAGCAGGGGGGTATCAATCAACCCGATCGTACTCGATCAGGTTGATTTGTGGCGATGTCTGTCCGCCTGCTCAGAGCAGGCGGACAGGGTTATGGAGCAGCGGTCTTTAGACCGCTGCTTCTTAACTGCTGTTTCTGCCGCGTCAAGCTCCGTTCAGAGCTTGATAGATAAGCCCCTATATCAGTAAATATTATTGAGTCTAGAAAGTGTAAAAAAGAATCAGTAAAGTCTCAGTACCCTTTAGATTTACAGGAAGCTATTTCTAGACAAGTGGCTTGATCTGACAATAAAGGGCTACAAATACAATTTAACCTCTGCCTTTCATAACCAAATTCTTGTGAATTAATTGTTGTTGGATCAGACTTTGTTTATTTCTTTTGGGACATTCTTATTCCCACTGAGGAAGTATTTTCTTTTTTTGGGATAGGAACAACTTTCCATAGTATTCAAGGATGTTTCCTTGACCCAGAAATATTTTCCATATTGTGAATGCCCTAGTTAGAGGCCTTTCTGTGTGAAGTAGGTTCTTCCACAGGAAACCATAACTCGTGCTCACTCTAATATTTGTCAGTACCATTATATGTGACTGTGCAAATAATTATTTGTCTTTGACCCACTTTACACACATTTTCACCTAATCACTTGCCACGTCTTTTAACTAGGACTCTGGACAATGAACACTTTGTTTTGCCTAAAGCTCTGAAAATATTTATCTATTTAATTTTTAAGTTTGTAGAATCATTGTGGGAAACAAAATTGACTATATTATCTAATAGGACTTTGACAAGAGGCCTATTATATTTTACTAAAAGTAATTAAGGCTGCATGTGAAGAAATAGAAAAGCTCTCAATTAAAGGGACACTCAGGTTAAATTAAATTTTCATGATTCAGATACAGCATGTAATTTTAAACAACTTTCCAATTTACTTCCATTAAAAAAATGTGCACAGTCTTTTATATTTACAATTTTTGAGTCACCAGATCCTACTGAGCATGTGCAAGAACTCACAGACTATACGTATATGCTTTTGTGATTGGCTGATTGCTATCACATGGTACAAGGGGAGTGGAAATATACATAACTTTGAAATTTGTTATAAAAAAATCTACTACTCATTTGAAGTTCAGACTAAGTGCTATTGCATTGTCTTGTTATCTTGCATTTGTTGATTATGCAAATCTAATGTGTTGACTGGTCCTTTAAAGGAACGTTAAACACATATATATCTATCATGCATGTGAAAGAACACTACATAAATGTTAATAATAATTTCTATGAAAATGTTAAACAAAGACATTTTTAAAGACATGCATGGTATACATCTGCAATTAAAGGGACATGAAACAGAATTTGTTTCTTTCATGATTCAGATAGAGAATAACAATTTTCCAATTTACTTCTATTATCTATTTTGCTTCCTTCTCTTTGTATCTTTTGTTGAAGAAACAGCAATGCACATGAGTGAGCCAATAACGTGAGGCATACATGTGCAGCCACCAATCAGCAGCTCCTGAGCCTATCTAGATATTCAGATATGTCAGCAAAATTTTACCTAGAGAAAGAAACAAATTAGATAATGGAAATAAATTGGAAAGTTGTTTAAAAATGCACAAAGGTATATTCTACTACAAAAATTGCATGCTCTAGTTTGTTAGAGCATGCAATATTTGCACTATCAAGGCTCCAACTGTACCACACAGTTAAAGTCTTACTCCTCAGCCACTTAGAACTGTTGGTGAGCCAATCAGCAGTCGCACAACCCTACCAATCACCTGCTGTATTTGTCTCAACAACTTCAGCAGTTGTGGCTCCGAGCGGGACTTTAACCATGAGATGGAGTATCAATAGTGGAAAAATTGAATGCACAAAATAAATAGAGCATGCAAATTTCTTTTTTTTATAAAGGTGGTTAGAGTCCATGATCAATTACTCCTGGGATCATACTTCTGGCCACTAGTAGGAGGCAAAGATTCCCAAAACTTTGAGAGTATGTAAAGGGATACTAAACACAATTTTTTTTTCTTTCATGATTCAGATAGAGCATGCAACTTTCTAATTTACTCATATTATGAATTTGTTCTCTGGCTATCTTTATTTGAAAAACAGGAAACTAACTTAAGGTGCCGGCCCATTTTTGGTTCAGAACCTGGATTGCGCTTGCTTATTGGTGGCTAAATGTACCCACCAATCAGCAAGTGCTATCTAGGGTGCTGACTTAACCAAAAATAGGCCGGCTCCTTAGATTAAATTCCTGCTTTTTCAAATAAAGATAGCTAGAGAACAAAGGAAAATTGATAATAGGAGTAAATTACAAAGTTGCTTAAAATTGCAGGCTCTATCGGAATCATGAAAGAAAAAATCGTGTTTAGTATCCCTTTAATCCCTCCCACCTCTCTGGTATGTTTGTCTTCTCTTTTGCCTCCCTAGAGGAAGGTGAATGGAGGTGCTCCAGATTATTAGTTTAGACGGGTTCTCAGACCGTTGTAAGACAGAGGGGAAAGTGGAGTTTTGGGTAGTGGCACAATTACTCTCAGTGAAGTAGTTAGTCACAAGACTGCCAGAGGTGTTGTGTGGACTGAAAATGTCCCTTTAATGTATTTCCCTTTTTATAGGTAATTACATGAAAAACAAGAAAAGTTTCCTTAGCTGTTTAAATAAACTTTACACATAAGTGTAAAGTTTTAGTGTCTATAAAACAATAAGAGCTGTCATGTTGTAACTTACCTTCTCTGCTGTGGCCAATTAGGGGCAGTTATAAATAGGTCACTAGAGTGTGCAGCCAATAGCTGTGTGGAATATAACAGTGTTCTGCACTTTCATTTCTAACAGCAACTGAAAAGCTGCAATTTCAGAATGGAATAACAGGAAAAGGGGACATATATACGATTTATCATTTTATATTACCATCTCAAAGTGTTTAATGTCCCTTTAACTACTGGATACTAGTGAGTTATTTTATGAAGGGAGAGGGAGGCTTTTAAGAGCTCCTATCTCCCCTTTTAATTTACTTAGAGGGTTATATATCCTTTCATTTGAAATAGAGAATCACTCCTGTTAAATGGGGTAGTTACAGGCTTTCTGTAGATAGCATTCATATACGGTTTGCCACTTCTAATGTTACTGACATCAACAATTTATAAAGATCTTATAATCTAGAGACAAGAGCTGGATTAACGAGGAAAATAAGAAAAAAGCATATTAAAAGAAATGGCATTCCTGGTTACTGCAAAAGAACTGAGGAACTTGCCCTTATCAGCCAAAATTTGTAGATATGCAACATTTATTGTGCCATTTGGATGTAGGTACTACGTCAAACAATACTTTGCACAGTTTATTGTGTTGACGTAGTACCTACATCCAACACATAGGCACATGCTGTGGTCCCCACTGTCAGCTTAGACATCGGAGACTGCTGCTGGAGACATAAGGCATCTGCCTTTGTATAGTAAGGGAGTGCTGATCATGCTCCCTTACTATATGAAGCCAGATTGCCGATCGTAACAAGTGCTGACTGGAAGCAGTAGAGAAAAGGAGGAAGGTGGGTGGAAGGCCCAGCCAAGAGGGGGAGGAGGGGCAGGGTTCCATACACTAAAGATACAGGATGAGGAAGGTGGGTGGGCCACTACACTAAGGGGCAAAATGATCTTGGAGTGGCAGAACCCTACGCTACAGAAGAAAAAGAGATTAAAGTATGAAACTTAAAAAAAAATAAAAAATATTTTTTTACTGGCAGACTAGCTGTCAGTAACAAAGATAGCAGCTAGCAGTGGGAGGGGGAGGGTTAGATAGCTTTTTGGGGGTGATCATTTTGGAGGGTTCCCTACACTACAGACATTTAAAATATATATATATATATATATATATAAAATAATAATAATAATAATATCCCTAAACTGCATACTGGCAGACTGCCAGTACATTAAGATGGTGTGACCAGTAGGGGTGAGGGAGGGAAGAGAGCTGTTTGGGAGGGATCCGGTAGGGATCAAGGGGTGGGAGGTGTCAGGTGGAAGGGTAATCTCTACACTACAGCTAAAATTAACCTTACAAGCTACCTGATTAACCCCTTCACTGTGTGGTGTGCAGCTGCCATTAGCAGCCTTCTAATTGCCAAAAACAATGGCAAAGCAAATGGCATGTCTGCTGTTTTTTAACAAAGGGGACCCCAGAGAAGCATTTACAAAAATTTGTCTTATGACTGCAGTAGTTGTGTGTAAATAATTTCAGTGAGGAACCCAAAGTTTTATATGATCATATTTGACGGCCAAATAGTGGCATGTATTATATGAAAATGGGTTGTCTAGTTTTAAAATATATATAGTTTTGTTAGTTCATTTTTGGGAATTTGGGCAGTTTTGCTAAACCAAATGAGTTAGTCAATTGCATAATTGTATACATAGCTGTAGAAAAAGACCTTAAAATCAAAAATAATAAAACATATATATATGTTTGTTCTTAGTGAATAAGAGGATGCCAAGGAACACATTTTAAGATAAATTTTTTCTACAGTTAGAAAGCTACAAGTTTAATATTTATATATATATATATATATATATATATATATATATATATATATATATATATATATATATATATATATATATTTATTTTTGTATTCATTTTTTTTTTACTTTTTTCATTACTTTTACAATAGTTTCTGAATTCTGTGGGGGGGAAAAGCTAATTGAAGCAGTCATCCTCTGAAAGCTCTTTATGCCAAAAAAATATATCGTTTTCATAGGTAAAATAAAAAACCAAAGGCTCTATTTATGCTAAAAAAATTCTGGTATTTTGAGCAAGTTTTTGTCTGAAATTCCCAGTAGCGAAGGAGTTAATATTATTTTCCATATCAATTAAAACAATTACACTTTACATCTTATAATTCAAAATCTGTGTATCATGTTTAATAACTGTTTGTTTCTTTTTTTCATATGCATGACAAAAAATATTTGAGTTTAGCGCTCCTTTAATGTAATGGTATGCATGTCTTGCAGTAGTGGGGGGTATATGGAAACAAATGAAAGGCAATTAGAACGGCAAATTACAACAAATAAAAATATTGTAGTAGAAATAAATGTTCATTAATAATCTCTGATATGCTGCCAAGAAAGTTTTTCAAGTTAAAACTCACCACAGGGGACAGCTAATGTCAACCAAAAAAGTATCACAAAAGAAAATATATAAATGATATGAAAACAGACCAACGGATTTACAAAATATTCTCATTTTAAAAATTGTCAGGATAAAAAAGGAAATCTGACAAGGTTTCCTTTTTCATAAATCTTTGTTACACATTCCCAAAAAATGCACCGCTCAACACATGTTCTTTGAAAATAACATTCTATTAAAGAGAAAATATTGGTTTTCTGCCATAAAAAAAAGAGGTTTCTACACTTTTTTGTTATAACTCAAGAAAAGTTCAGTAAGTAAAATAAGTGGCTCCTTCCACCAAAGGGTGATCTGGGGCATTATTGAGTCTTTTTGGCTGATGACACGAATATGAATTGTAGTTGTGACTGAGGCTGGGCTCTATGGTGTGTGTTGGCCGTCCAGTCTGTGCACGTGTCAGTATCACAAAAAATGAGTAAATGTGTAATGCTATTCTGTTGCTGCTATATGTATAGTTAGCATTTTCACAACAAAATTATGATGGGATAGCTAACATGTGGGCAGGGGTGGAACTACCATTGGTGTAGCAGGTGCAGTCGCACCAGGGCCCATAACAGCCAGTCTATACATAGTTGTGTGCAGAATGTTTACAATCCTAATGCAGATATAGGAAGAACCCAGCGAGCCTCAAGGCGTGTGCATAAAAAACTTTATTGGAGATAATAAAAATAGCATAAAAGCTTATTGCCCTAGCATCAGGGGTAGGAAAAACAGGTCCTGTTTTTCCTACCCCTGATGCTAGGGCAATAAGCTTTTATGCTATTTTTATTATTATCTCCAATAAAGTTTTTTATGCACACGCCTTGAGGCTTGCTGGGTTCTTCCTATATCTGATTACTCACTACTTTCCAGCTGAGCCTTGGCGTGCTTACGGAACAGCAGTGGTTTGGATTGGCGCACATCATGGCTCAACGTTGAGCAAGGAGGAGTCTACTGTGTCAGCAGCTTGTGCTGCAATCGACAGCTGGGAACACGCTCACGCTCACCCGGCTCATCGTTTGAATTAGGTTGGTGCATGGGAGGCTGGCGGAGACAAGACCCTGGATGCAGTCGGAGTATATCCTATACTACTAGGTGGTTAATCCGCAACCGCAAAGTGGAGCCGTATTCGCATAACAACCTGAGGAGTGCCGGGTGAGTTTACTTATTTTCCCACTCTCAACATTACTTGCCGCCATAGCCTAGAGCTGCAGAGGGGGACTTTGTGTGTGAATCCTAATGCAGGGGATACTTTTATTAGTGCAGGTTGTAGGTCTATCTATCCAAAAAATCATTATACAGAGCAGAATGTATATTAATACTTTTGCTTTCTACTGTGTTGCCTTTGGCGGGGCACAAAAAAATCTTGCAGCAGGGCCCTCTGTTGAGTAGGTCCGCAACTGCATGTGGGTGTGCTGTGTTATACTAGTTTATTTACGTTTAAAAGGGACATAAAAGCTGAATTAAGAAATTTCTCTAATGTGTTAGAGCATTTTATTATTCTGCTATTACTTGCAGAGAGATGTGTTTAACCCCTGCAGAGGACAGAAATTAGGCATGGGCATTCGGATCATTGGCAACCGCTTGTGGCATTCGGCTCATTTTAGATCTGCAGTTATTCTTGTGAGAGTGAAACACACTAAGCTCTGGATTTGCACAGATCTTAGTGTGTTTCACTTTTGCAAGGATAAATGCAACTCCAAAAAGAGCTGAATGCCCTGCGCTATCAATACCGCTCCACGTGTAATCTAGGCCACAGTGTTTTAGGACAACAATTAAGGTTAAATTAAATTATGAGGTATTCTAGTGCAAAAATGGTATGCCCAAATGTAATGGTCATCTATTGAAAGATAATTGTACAGAGAGCACCTGATCACAAAAAGGTCCAGTAGAAGATTAGTAGTTGTTTTAGACTATATGTATTGTTTATGGTGGTGGTGGTAACATTTCCCAAAGATGAGTATTTATGGCTTTGAAATAGACGTTAAAAACAAACAAACTATCCTTCCATGCATTGTTGTAGGCCTGTATATAGTTACATTTGTGTATTATGTCAAATGAACTGTGTGAAAAAAACACTTGGTGAATGAACCACACAAACGCATTATATTCTTTATAGCTTTGCAAGTTCATCTTTAAATTCCCGTTTTATACACATTACCATTAGGTTCATTTTGAGAGAGAAAAAATACAACTATCTCATCACACCTCACTATGAGGATGATATTAGGATACATTTCCACAGCTCCCTGCTAGTATGTGGTCCTCTTCTCAACCTGTGTGCAGCCTCCTCTGATTATCTCAAATGACTTTCACATGGAGCTGAGGTTAGGCTTTATTTCTCTTGGCTTGTCCCCATCGCTACAGACACTTCCTGTCCGCCTTAAAAGGATGAAGCGATGTTCAGCTGACTGGGCTCAAGCCCAGCACTTGATTTATACATTATTTAATTTCCTTCACAAAATTGAAAACAGTACTTTTAGGAATGGAAGTTGATATTTTTTATTTGCCTCAGAACTCTTTTAGGACTAATATAATTGGGGGTAGAGCATATCAACTTGTTTATGGAGACTCACAGTAATGGAATATGAAGCTGAAGGGCGTTTTATCCATTGCGTGGATTTGCACGTTCAGTAAACATTGTAAAGAGCTACTTAGACACAGAACAGTACATTGAAACTGTAACTCCAAGGCACAGGAGGCCAGTCAGACTGAACTTGGAGACAGTTCAGCTAGGCTAACATTTCCACGGACATAAGGGACGAGCGTGCAAAGTATTTGTAGAACGTACGGCAGCACTAGCTAACTTATAGCATCCCAATTTCTTTTCTTTGTTACATTAAATTGATGGTATTTTAAAATGTGTTTTATATATATATATATATATATATATATATATATATATATATATATATATATATATATATATCTCAATGTCCACCAATAAAGCAGAGGAAATGTGATTTTTAGTGAGCTATGAGTTTAATTTCCTGTTAGATACAAAAACAAACATGTTTAAAAAGTGCTCTTCGTATGCATGATTGAAATCTTTAGATTTTTCTATCCCTTTAAGAAACAAGGCAGATCGTTTAAGTCACAGAAGAGAGCTAAAATATACTGTGTGTGTGTAAGAGAATTGTTCTGTGGTGCAAAGAAGAATCAATTGATTAGGGACTAAGGGGTCTATTACAATTTTTTTTGAAAAGCATTAAATTATTTTTGCAACAGAAAATCACCATTAAAGTCTTAGGTGATTTTTGTAGATACATTTGGTATTTTATTCTAAAGAATCATGACTGTCTCCTAAATTGGTTTGCACTTCAAAATGTAGGGGGGGGGGGGGGATCTGAGTTAGAAAACAATTTAGAAGTGTCACTAATGATTTTTTTCTTTCTGCCTTCAATGCCTTTTGCAACCATTTAAAAATTAATATGAAAAAAAATCTGCTACTTTGTTCTAGAGAACAGAACAGTAAAAAATGTAACTTTTTTTTTTTTTAAATAACGTATTTGTCTTGGTAGTTAATACTTTTCAGAAAAGTTATATATAAACTAAGGGAGGACTGGAATTGTCTTTGTTTTGGTTTTGGGTTAGGGAAATAAAAAGTCAAAATAAATGTAGAAATTGTGTTATTACAGAGATTTTTAACTATGTATAAAAACATAAAATTAGCAGTTATTTAGCATGGTTAGTGCTAGAAAATATTCAGCCACACAGAGAGATGAGTTGGCGAGTGAGCCAGTTTCACAGCAGGTAAATGTGTGTTGCAAATAGGGAATGATAGAGGAATATTGTGAGATAATAAAATGGGTTGCACTAATAAAGGAATTTGAGGGTCCTATTGTGGCTCCTGAGCCTTTGCTGGAGTGAGCTAATTTTAAATCACTGGTAAATTATTTAATTACATATCATTTAAAAACTTTAAAATCTCTGTACCTTTCATTTGAATAATTCTAATTTGTAAGTAAAGGTAAAACCTGCTGCAGTTTACTAATTTTCACTTGTTTCAATACACTGGAAATAAAATATTGGTTGAATCCTTCTAACAGTTTTAAAGAGACATTACATTTGTTTTTCCCCCCTCAATTTATTGAGACTAAAATGGAGTGTTTTCAAGCTTACTTCTCAAAATTAAGTTTTCATACTAAAAAAAAACTATAACTATCTTTTTGCCTAGCAAAAAGTTTAAAGGGATTTTTAAATGTACTTCTTTTATCAAATTGGTTGTGTTCTCTATCTAAATCATGGAATTGTATGTCCTTTAATGTCCTTTCCATGCCAGTATTGTATAAAGAGGTGCTGCCCAGTGACTGCTCTGTGTATCAGAGCACATGTTGTCTCCACACACCAATCTAAGCTGATTATTGTTATAGTATTTAAAATATGTTTACAATATTAACTTAATACAATTCGAAATTGTTGACCTGGACCTGTAATCTATCTTTCAACTGTCTTCATATTTTCTCTCTGTGCTTCATCTTCCTTAGCCTTCCTGCCCCACCGCACAGTCTCCACTCGTCAGCTCTGTGTGGGTTGGAGTAAAGGGGGTTAAATAGCGTCTAAGTTTTTGGCACTGATTAAAAAGAAGCGTAAAGTCATTGCCCTGCATGATTATTACTTACTGCAAGGGTTTAATAAAGTATAATTGGGAACAATATTTATTTATTTTTAAATATAACTATAGAGCAAAGTTTTACTACAAATATTATGCTTGGCCCGTATAGCTCTATGGGTTTGTTTTTTTCATTGTGTATTCCTTTAACGAGACATTGAACCTAAAAAAAAATGCAGCAGTGTTGTTAACGGATACAAGCGGGTAAAAAAATTTAACTTACAAATATTGCTATCAGAGAAACTAATAGTTTATTGATGATGTGTTTCAGGTACTAAAATGTGTCTTTATGCTAACTATAGTCTCCTTTTTAATTAGAAGTGTTGGGGGAGAACCAAATGAATCATAAATATTAAAGTCAGGGCAGACCAATTAAGCACTAAATGTTAAAGACAGAACAGTTTATTGAGAACAATAAATCTTTCAGATCAGAGACATTAGATAGCACTGAGTACTATTGGAGACTTGAATGGCGACTATCTAGCTTATCTCCACTGAATTATACTGTAAGTCAGACAGGACATGGGGGGATAAAAGGGGCACCAAAATACATTTTTACTATATGCTATACTGAATATGTAGAGGAAAAAATGAGTTCAAGTTTGTGGGGGGTTTTGTTTTTTTAATGTTTCATTCCTTAACTAAAAAATAATCTTGTTTTCCTTAGGCTTTTTATACTGTTAATTTGCTGGGGATATTTAGCAACGTTAGGTTTACTAGACTTTATATAATCAGCCACTTGAACAAAAGCAATGTGTAGTAGCATAGCAATTGAATTACTTTTATATTTTTAAATACAGTATATATAAGTAAATCTATATACAACTTGAATGTGCATGAGTGTATTTCAGTTTTGTACAGAATCATGTTTGCAATATGCTATTAGCAAAAATGCTTCTAGCAAAATTGATTGCCGATTCAAAGGCATACAGGGAGTGCAGAATTATTAGGCAAGTTGTATTTTTGAGGATTAATTTTATTATTGAACAACAACCATGTTCTCAATGAACCCAAAAAACTCATTAATATCAAAGCTAAATAGTTTTGGAAGTAGTTTTTAGTTTGTTTTTAGTATAGCTATTTTAGGGGGATATCTGTGTGTGCAGGTGACTATTACTGCGCATAATTATTAGGCAACTTAACAAAAATCAAATATATACCCATTTCAATTATTTATTTTTACCAGTGAAACCAATATAACATCTCAACATTCACAAATATACATTTCTGACATTCAAAAACAAAACAAAAACAAATCAGTGACCAATATAGCCACCTTTCTTTGCAAGGACACTCAAAAGCCTGCCATCCATGGATTCTGTCAGTGTTTTGATCTGTTCACCATCAACATTGCGTGCAGCAGCAACCACAGCCTCCCAGACACTGTTCAGAGAGGTGTACTGTTTTCCCTCCTTGTAAATCTCACATTTGATGATGGACCACAGGTTCTCAATGCGGTTTGAGATCAGGTGAACAAGGAGGCCATGTCATTAGATTTTCTTCTTTTATACCCTTTCTTGCCAGCCACGCTGTGGAGTACTTGGACGCGTGTGATGGAGCATTGTCCTGCATGAAAATCATGTTTTTCTTGAAGGATGCAGACTTCTTCCTGTACCACTGCTTGAAGAAGGTGTCTTCCAGAAACTGTCAGTAGGACTGGGAGTTGAGCTTGACTCCATCCTCAACCCGAAAAGGCCCCACAAGCTCATCTTTGATGATACCAGCCCAAACCAGTACTCCACCTCCACCTTGCTGGCGTCTGAGTCGGACTGGAGCTCTCTGCCCTTTACCAATCCAGCCACGGGCCCATCCATCTGGCCCATCAAGACTCACTCTCATTTCATCAGTCCATAAAACCTTAGAAAAATCAGTCTTGAGATATTTCTTGGCCCAGTCTTGACGTTTCAGCTTGTGTGTCTTGTTCAGTGGTGGTCGTCTTTCAGCCTTTCTTACCTTGGCCATGTCTCTGAGTATTGCACACCTTGTGCTTTTGGGCACTCCAGTGATGTTGCAGCTCTGAAATATGGCCAAACTGGTGGCAAGTGGCATCTTGGCAGCTGCACGCTTGACTTTTCTCAGTTCATGGGCAGTTATTTTGCGCCTTGGTTTTTCCACACGCTTCTTGCGACCCTGTTGACTATTTTGAATGAAACGCTTGATTGTTCGATGATCACTCTTCAGAAGCTTTGCAATTTTAAGAGTGCTGCATCCCTCTGCAAGATATCTCACTATTTTTGACTTTTCTGAGCCTATCAAGTCCTTCTTTTGACCCATTTTGCCAAAGGAAAGGAAGTTGCCTAATAATTATGCACACCTGATATAGGGTGTTGATGTCATTAGACCACACCCCTTCTCATTACAGAGATGCACATCACCTAATATGCTTAATTGGTAGTAGGCTTTCGAGCCTATACAGCTTGGAGTAAGACAACATGCATAAAGAGGATGATGTGGTCAAAATACTCATTTGCCCAATAATTCTGCACTCCCTGTATGTACATATGCTGCACTTCCCCAGTGCACCTGCATTCATACACTGCTTCTGTTCATGACATGTATTGTGTCACCAGTGACTCTTACAAATCACTATCAGCTCTGTCAACAGGGCACATACAGCATACAAATGCAACAGAAACAGATATTGATGTAAAATACATTTTAAATTTGTACTTGTTACACTCTGCCCATCATAACTTAGTGGGCTTAAACGGACAGTCTACACCAGAATTTTTATTGTTTTAAAAGATAGATAATCCCTTTATTAGCCATTCCCCAGTTTTGCATAACCAACACAGTTATATTAATATACTTTTAACCTCTGTGATTATCTTGTATCTAAGCCTCTGCAAACTGCCCCTTTATTTCAGTTCTTTTGACAGACTTGCAGTCTAGCCAATCAGTGCCTGCTCCCAGATAACTTCACATGCACGAGCACAGTGTTATCTATATGAAATACGTGAACTAACACCCTCTAGTGGTAAAAAACTGTTAAAATGCATTCTGAAAAGAGATGGCCTTCAAGGTCTAAGAAATTAGCATATGAACCTCCTAGGTTAAGCTTTCAACCAAGAATACCAAGAGAACAAAGCAAAATTGGTGATAAAAGTAAATTGGAAAATTGTTTAAAATTACGTGCTCTATCTGAATCATGAAAGTTTATTTTGGCCTAGACTGTCCCTTTAACTGACCCTGCAACATTCTACAAAATGATTGATTATATCAGAGTATAAACTCATTTAAATCTCACCCTAAATTACCACAAAATTGATCAAGAAAATATATTCACCTAGACTATCCAAGGAGAGTATCCATGTAATAAAATGACATTGCTAAATATTTTCAATATATTTACCTAGACTATCCAAGGAGAGTATCCATGTAATAAAATGACATTGCTAAATATTTTCAACTGTTTATTTTGTGTGCAGAGCAATTGTAATTCCTTTTTGCTGGTGTATACTATGCATATTAATTTGACTTTAGTACCCTTTTAATTATAGTTTGATATAATTTAGTAATGTTTATACCCTCAAAAACAATATTGATATTAAGTAAGTAACTTGCCTAACCATAATTTTCTGTCCGCAGAACTCATTCAATATTTATCTCATCTACCAGATGGCAGCCATTTTGTATGTCACAAAAAAAAGCAAAACTGATCACATTTTACTTTATACCTTTGCTCCATTATTCATTCTTATTCATTATACACAATCCATACAGCTCTAGGGTTCTTATGTTGAGCTTGTGAATAATGAAAATTGTTTAAATGCAAATTAGTTTGGAAACACCTGTTTAACGTTTATTTTTTGCTGCATAGAAGCTTATGTGGCATTTCTATTCATTGCTCTGTGCACAAGTGGAACATTTTTAAATACCTAACTAATTTTACAGAGATTGTTGAGTTGGTCTGGAGATTTCCTTTTGGGTAGATTCTGCATTCACTCCTGCAGCGAAGTCCACATATGTTTGGCGCAAGTGCCAAAACTGCTTGAGCATTGCAACTAGGTCAGGAAATTAAAAATTAACTCTGGAGAGGAACTCTTACAGTGCTTGGCACTGGAGTTTGAATAATACATCCATTTGGGACTGGATTCCTTCTCTACCCCCATTCAGGAAACAAGTAATCTTGTTCCAGATGATAGCTAAGTGGTCTCTAACTGAAACAAGTGTCATACAGGCAAAATAACCTTTTTTAATGTCAGAGGGATATATAATTACAGATTGACTAACTTAAATGTCAGAGTGTCTACCCACAACGTCTGATTCTGACAGTATACAATGTCTAATTCTGACAGTACTAAATTTAGTATATACCAAAGGCTACAAAATACCTTTTGTAGCACATTTACACATGATAGACATGTGACATTATATATTTTTCAACAGCACATATACTTTTGCTTTCTTATATGTTCTGGTTAAATTTCTTATTACAGTTTTATCACAACATATTTGTATACTGAAGAATATATATATATAACTACACATGTATGACTTTATTACAAACTGTGCAGACTACTATATTCTTGTGATGACTTTACATAATGTTTTATTGTAGAATGAAATTGTTGTAGTTGTCATGCCTTAATTTATGTAACATTTTCCAAATTTAGACATGGAAGCCTAACTGCAGGGCATGTAATAATGAGTGAGAATATGACACATACTGTGGTTACTGTTTTTATATGTAAACATAGCTGAAAGGAAGATGTTGCAGGGATTCCAATACTTACAATATCAAGGAAGCATTTTTATTTAATTACATGATTAAAAAGTTGCCGTTTTTACTCAGTTTATTGGTTTCAGAGGTTTTGGAAATGTGCAACAAATAAGAATAACAGATAACAACTCATGAGTAAAACAGATGAGGTTTCATGTTGTTAATCACTCTGCAAACCATAACTACACTTAAAAAACAGGAATAAGAACAGGATAAATTGTGAATGTTGGTTTAATTTCCCAGTGGTGTAACTGATTATTCTGAATAAAAAGCTCTTCATTTCTGTTTAGAGTTTTAGTCACAGTTTTGAGAAAACAAGGGTTGGAGTGCTTTGTATGTAATTGAAATAAATGTGTAACATTTAGCACTGCAAGCTTAAAAAAGAAAATATCATACTATCCCCATTTCAAACCTGCATCAAAAATGGGAAACACATTTTGAAGCAGAAAGTCCACATTATATATTTTTGCATTAGGGAATATGATGCCATCTTTTTTAAAGAGACAGTAAATATTTTGTAATTACACAATTGTGTTGCAGCAGGGCCGGGCTGGGAAATCAGACTGACCCTGGAAATTTATATAGACCGCCCCACCACACGCCCCTCTTGCCCAGCCACACACACCCTCCGGCTAACCCAAGCCCCACCCACCCCCCTCCAGCACAGCCAACTACACCCCCTGGCAACGCAGCAGCTGATCTCCCTACCAACCCCTAACAGTGGTGCTACACTGCTACTAACCTACTTGAGCTCCGTGTGCTTGTGCTTCCAGTGCTCCCTCAGCTGCTCACTATCTGGCAATAGCTGGGCGGCCCACTGGAATTTTTCCCGGTATCCCAGCAGGCCAATCCGGTGTTTCAGTTTGTAATCTTATTTTTGCAGCAGCCAGTTAGGGGCAGATATGTAGCAGGGTAAAGTTTGTGAAACCTGTCATGTACATGTTCATTTCTTAGCACTGGAAAACCCACAATTACATGAAAAGGGGGCAAAATAAATAAAAAATCTATATTGCAAAGTTGCTTTACTATGCATTATAAAACGTTATATTAACATTTCAATGTATTTATTGTCCTTTTAAAGCACAGAAATTTCAAATATACGCGGGCGGGTTGGCACGTTATATTGCAAGTTGAAAGTAAAAAGTTTGCACACAAGCTATACCTGATGCACACTAATTTCAGGACTTTGGATATCGCAACCATGTTAACTTCTCCCCATAGACTTCAATGGAGTGTGCTAACCTGACACCGTGTTAGACCTACAGCACTAAACCCAAAGTGAGTTATGAATATTTAAAATATTTTATCAGAAAGTGTATATATAAGTGTAATAGTTTATTTAAATATATTCATGTTGTGTTTGGTGATTATTATTATTTTTTTAATCCTTACACTTTACGCTAGGTCTTCAGTTGTGCACACTAGTTAGTGTGTTCACGATATTGCTTATCGTGTCCCGTGCTAACATGAATACGCCACTTGTAATCTTGCCCAAAATTTTAGTTAATTATGTATAGTAAGCAGAAACTTTGCAATGCACCTTCATGATTTATTTTGCTTGCTTTTTCTGTAATTTCGTTTTGAACTGCCCTTACATATTTTGGAGTATAGGTCCGACTTCATAACTATAACCCTGCACAATTGTATACAGTAGCTTGACCAGTGCTAAAGTTTATTAAGAAAATTGTACTTAGATTTTCTGCAGTATAATGCTTAATTGTTTGTATATGTTACAGTATGAATGTATACAACTAGTCTGATATCCCCTTGCACATTTAGGTACATTAAAGGGATAGGAACGTCAAAATTAAACTTGCATGATTCAGAAAGAGCGTGTCATTTTAAGACACTTTTAAATTTACTTCTATTTTCAAATGTGCTTCGTTCTCTTAGTATCCCTTGTTAAAAAATGAATATGCACATATCATATACACTAGTGGGAGCTGCTGCTAATTGGTGCCTGCACACATTTGTCTCTTGTGATTGGATAAATATATATTTTTAGATTCCTGTCAGTAATGAAATGCTGTCCCTTCAGTAATGGATACCAAGAGAATGAAGAAAATTTGCTAATAGAATTAAATTGGAAAGTTGTTTAAAATTGTATGTTCTATCTGAATCATTAAAGACAATTTTGGGGTTCACTGTCCCTTTAATGTATCTGTAAAAAAGACATGGTCTGCATGTCCATTAGGCAAACCTAGGTAGTTCCCTGGGGAGCAAAGGACTTAGGGGTGCATTCCAACCAGGAGCTAAACTACAACCAGTGAAATGGCACCAGGGCCAGAGTGCTAGGGAGGCCTATAGGCTATGGACCACTCAAGAGCCACATGGAGCACAAAGGGGACAGTAGCTGCCTCAGATGGATCCTCCCCAGGCTTAGTGAGCACCAGTAACAGCCGACTCTCCCCTCCTTCCCTTCCCCACCTCCCCTTCCCCACCTCCCCTTCCTCAGCTGCTTCCCCTGGTGATGATGAGGCTTCACCTGGCTGCAATCTGCCAATAGGCCTCAACATTCATGTCAGTGTGCATGAGTGTTCATGGTATTTGTGCATCTAGTGCTGGGCTGGTCATGGCCGTGAGTATGAGCTGTGCAGTCACATTGAGTATTGATGCAGGGCAACTCTACAATACCGGTGCATCAATGCAGGGCAACCTGTTACCACAAAAACCTTGCTATTACTGCATGCCAACTTCCAATCACCTTGCATCAATGCAGGGTATCCCTTTACTCTTAAAACCTGTGCACCAATGAAGTGCAACCCATTTCCTCTTATCACATCATATAATAAATCTTTATAATATACAGCAATTAGATAAATATTACAGATGAATCAGTAAGAATAAGTAGCTTGTTGGTAGGTAGGGTAATGGACAGACAGGTGGACGATACAACTAGAGTGCACACTTTAAGGGGGTTGGGTTGGGACTGTCAGAGGGTGAATCTCACAATACGGGGCTAGTATGTCTGATCTGCAGGCAAGGCTTCCACTGAGACTACCAAGCACAGAGATCACTGCTGACTGCAGTCATTTACAAGGAGAGACAGGAAGGTGGTAATGTAAGACAATGTCCCCTAAATGGGGAGTCTCTGCAGGATGTAGGACCCACAGTGTGATTTGATTTAAAGGGACATTCCAGCAAAAACTGAGAATACACACAGGTGCATTTCAGGTTTGCAATATACACATATTTGCAAAAATGCTTCTAGTAAAAGCTTTGTCTGTTTCAAGAGTGTACTTAAGTATGTTCCGTGCACAAGCATTTTAAACACAGCCTTTTCTCAGACAGCCTAAGGTGCTTTTATGATCTAGTAAAGACTCAATTTGCATCACTGCTAACATGATTACAAGCCTCACTGCCACTAATATCTATGCACATGCAGAAAAAATGCTAACAACTGAATTTCATTACTAGACAGAAAAGTACTGGAATAAACAGCATTTTATATAAATCAGTAAAGAGAATCTATAAACTGTGGCTTTTGTTGTAGGAATGAAATACAAATTACATCTTTGCTTTATCCTTCACCCAAAGTTAACAGGTAAAAAGGACATGAAAGTCAAATTTCAACTTTCAAGCTTCATATAGCGCATTCAATTTTAATTTACCTCTATTTTCAAATTAACTTTGTTTTTAATGGTATCCTTTGTTTAAAAGCATCCCTAGTAAGGCCGAGGAGCAACAATATACTACTGGGAGCAAGCTGGTGATTCATTGCTTACCACAGATGCCTAACATGAGAAAGTGTGGGTGGTGTGATAGCTCTAATTGATCAGTATGCTATACCCAGGTGTTCACACTAATCTCTCTAAATGTGAACTTATCAAAATGAGTGCATAGGGTTAGGGCAAGCGCTCAAAAGACGGAGCCAAAACTGAAAAATTAAAAAGGAGTGAGAATATCAAGTATGTATAAAGACAAATTTATTCAGCTCATATGAGACTAAATATGGTGTGAATAAACAATTAATATGAATCAGTTTGCTGTAAAAATACACAAGATGCCGGCATTGGAAAATATATAATACATATATAAAAACAAATATTATTTTAAAAATATATTAGCAATCTAAAACAATAATAGTATTCCTAGTTCGTTGAAAACAGCAAAATACTAAATATGCAAAATTACTAACTGTTATTAAAATGTAAAAAAAATAAATGTTTAAATAGTGTTTGTTAAACACATAGTGCGTGTGCACAAGTTATGTCCGTTTGTTGTAATAGTATTCCTAGTTCATGGAAAACAGTCAAAATGCTAAATATGCAAAATTACTAAATGTTAAAAAATATTGAAATGTAAAAAATAGTCAGCTAGATTAAGAGTTTTGAGCGCTATAGGGATTTTAACGACCACCACAAAAGCAGCATTATTCACCTTCCTGTAGCGCTGCTATTACAAGTTTTTAAAAAGCAGGCTTGTGCGGGCAAAATGGTTGCATTGAGCTCCATACCGCACTGAAATCAAGCACTGCTTTGACGTGCTCGTGCACGATTTCCTTATAGACATCAATGGGGAGAGCCGCCAAAAAAAAGCCTAACATCTGCGATCGCGGATTGAAGAGCTCCGTAACGCAGCCCCATTGATGTCTATAGGGAAATAAAAAGTTACGTTTAAACCTAACACCCTAACATAAACCCCAAGTCTAAACACCCCTAATCCGCTGCCCCTGACATCGCCGCCACCTACATACAGTTATTAACCTTTAATCTGCCACCCCCAACATCGCCGCCACCTACATAAAACTATTAACCCCTAATCTGCCGCTCCCGATGTTGCCGCCACTATACTAAAGTTATTAACCCCTAAACCTCTGGCCTCTCACATCACTACCACTAAATAAATCCATTAACCCCTAAATGTAACCCTAACGTAACTCTAACCCTAACACCCCCTAACTTAACTAAAAAAAAACTAACATAATTAAAATATAGCTAAATTAAAGTTTCAATTATTAAGTAAATAATACCTATTTAAAACTAAATACAGGTAGCCCTCAGTTTACGCCGGGGTTAGGTTCCAGAAAGAATGGCTGTAAATCGAAACCGTTGTAAATTGAAACCCAGTTTCTAATATAAGTCAATGGGAAGTGAGAGAGTTAGGTTCTAGGCCCCTCTTAACATTGTCATAAGTAACACCTAATAAATTATTTTTAAAGCTTTGAAATGAAGACTTTAAATGCTAAACAGCATTATAAACCTAATAAAATAATCACACAACACAGAATATACAATTAAACTAAGTTAAATGTACAAAAACATTTGCTAAACAGCATTATAAACCTAATAAAATAATCACACAACGCAGACTTCACTTGCATTTTTCTGCAAACAGTTATTTCTATGCATTCCAATCTGGACTGATTTATAGACAGGAAGATCTTGTTCCTTTGAAATCTGCACAATAGCTCAGGTCTGGTTAAACTGATTAATTTGCATATCTTTGCTGCAACACAAGCAGACAGCTCCACTTACTACTGGCTATTTTAATCAATGCACTGCTTCTCAATAGCAGTCACATGACTGAAAAAAAGGTTATTATTCTGAAACGGCACAAATTGAACCGTTGTAAACCGAGGGCCACCTGTACTTACATGTAAAATAAAACCTAAGCTAGCTACAATATAACTAATAGTTATATTGTAGCTAGCTTAGGTTTTATTTTTATTTCACAGGTAAGTTTGTATTTATTTTAACTAGGTAGACTAGTTAGTAAATAGTTATTAACTATTTACTAACTACCTAGTTAAAATAAATACAAAGTTACCTGTGAAATAAAACCTAACCTGCCTTACACTAAAACCTATCATTAGAGAAAAAAAATAAACACTAAAATTACTAAAAATAACTAAATAACATAAAAAAACAAACACTAAATTACAAAGAATAAGAAACAAATTATCAAAAATAAAAAAGAATTACACCTAATCTAATAGCCCTATCAAAATAAAAAAGCCCCCCCAAAATAAAAAAAACCCTAGCCTACAATAAACTACTAATGGCCCTTAAAGGGACCTTAAACACTGAACTTTTAGTCACTTAAGTTTTAATGCTTTTAGTGTAGGTTATAATGTTTTAAACCAAACCACATTGCTATTTTTTTCATATATAAGCCTATCTTCTAATAATTAATTTTAAACTCCTGTTTCCCCATTTTTTTTATCAGCCGTGCAGATGCTGCTAATGGTCTGGGCACTATTCCGGATGTGGCTTGTGGCTTACTGTGAGTGTGCACGCATGCAAACGTCGCACTATCCAGCATATATACAGCAGTAGCAGCGATCGTAAGCATGTCTCAGGCAAAAGAGAGCTGACAGCTAACTGCTCGATAGCGAGCTTCATAGTGATTGAATGTGATCTATGTCAGATGAGTGGATGTAGTAATGTGTATATATATTATTATAGTGGCGACGATGTTGGGGAACGGCGGAATAGGGGTTAATACATTTTAATAGTGGCGGCGATGTCCGGAGCAGCAGATTAGGGGTTAATAACTTTATTATAGTGTTTGCGATGCAGGAGGGCCTCGGTTTAGGGGTTAATAGGTAGTTTATGGGTTTTAGTGTACTTTTTAACACTTAAGCTATGTGTTTTATGGTACAGATTTGTAACGTAAATTTCATAACTACTGACTTTAGATGGCGGTACGGATCTTGTGGTTATATATATATATATATATCGGAATTGAAGGGACGCCATCTTGGATGACGTCATTTAAAGGAGCCTTTATTCAGTGTTAGCCGTCGGATGAAGAGGATGCTCCACGTCGGATGTCTTGAAGATGGACCCACTCCGCGCCGGATGGATGAAGATAGAAGATGCCGTCTGGATGAAGACTTCTGCCCGTCTGGAGGACCACTTCACCCGGCTTGGATGAAGACTTCTCCCGGCTTCGTTGAGGACTTCGGCCTGGTTGGATGAAGACTTCTCCCGGTAAGGTGATTTTCAAGGGGTTAGTGTTAGGTTTTTTTAAGGGGGTATTGGGTGGGTTTTAGAGTAGGGTTGGTTGTGTGGGTGGTGGGTTTTAATGTTGGAGGGGATTTGTAATTTTTTTTACAGGTAAAAGAGCTGATTACTTTGGGACAATGCCCCGCAAAAGGCCCTTTTAAGGGCTATTTGTAATTTAATGTAGGGTAGGGCTTTTTTTTATTTTGGGGGGGCTTTTTTATTTTGTTAGGGGGATTAGATTAGGTGTAATTAGTTTAAAAATCTTCTAATTTATTTATTATTTTCTGTAATTTAGTGTTTTTTTTTTGTACTTTAGCTAATTGTATTTAATTGTATTTAATTTAGGGAAATAATTTAATTATAGTGTAGTGTTAGGTGTTAGTGTAACTTAAGTTAGGTTTTATTTTACAGGTAAATGTGTATTTATTTTAGCTAGGTATTTATTAAATAGTTAATTTAGGGAAATAATTTAATTATAGTGTAGTGTTAGGTGTTAGTGTAACTTAAGTTAGGTTTTATTTTACAGGTAAATTTGTATTTATTTTAGCTAGGTATTTATTAAATAGTTAATAACTATTTAGTAACTATTCTACCTAGTTAAAATAAATACAATCTTGCCTGTAAAATAAAAATAAACCCTAAGCTAGATACAATGTAACTATTAGTTATATTGTAGCTAGCTTAGGCTTTATTTTACAGGTAAGTATTTAGTTTTAAATAGGAATAATTTAGTTAATGATAGTAATTGTTTATTTAGATTTCTTTTAATTATATTTAAGTTAGGGGGGGTTAGGGTTAGACTTAGATTTAGGGGTTAATAACTTTAGTATAGTGGCGACGACGTTGGGGGCGGCAGATTAGGGGTTAATAAATGTAGGTAGGTGTCGGCGATGTTAGGGACGGCAGATTAGGGGTTAATAATATTTAACTAATGTTTGCGAGGTGGGAGTGCGGCAGTTTAGCGGTTAATATATTTATTATAGTGGCGGCGATGTCCAGTTCGGCAGATTAGGGGTTAAAACATTTCTTTTAGTGTTTGCGATGCGGGAGGGCCTCGGTTTAGGGGTTAATAGGTAGTTTATGGGTGTTAGTGTACTTTTTAGCACTTTAGTTAAGAGTTTTATGCTACGGCGTTGTAGTGTAAAACTCTTAACTACTGACTTTAAAATGCGGTACCAGTCTTGACAGAAGAGGGTCTACCGCTCACTTTTTGGCAGACTCGTAATACCGGCGCTATGCAAGACCCATTGAAAAAAGAGGATACGCAATTTACCTAAGTGGATTTGCGGTATTTCCAAGTCTGGCCAAAAAAGTGAGCGGTAGACCTGTACCTGCAAGACTCGTAATACCAGCGGGCATTAAAAAGCAGCGTTAGGACCGGCCAACGCTGCTTTTTAAGCCTAACGCACAACTCGTAATCTAGCCGACTATTTTTTTATATTTCAATATTTAACATTTAGTAATTTTGCATATATAGTATTTTGATTGTTTAAAACTGTTTAACCAACACTATTTTTTTTTACATTTCAATATTTTTTAACATTTATGTATAGTATTTATGTATAGTATTTTGTTGTTTTCAACGAACTAGTAATACTATTGTTGTTTTTTAGATTGCTAATATATCTTTAAAATAATATTTGTTTTTATATATGTATTATATTTTCTGATGCCGGCATCTTGTGTATTTTTACAGCGAACTGATTCAATTTAATTGTCTATTCACACCATATTTAGTTCTCATATGAGCTGAATAAATTTGTCTTTATACATTCTTGATATTCTCACTCCTTTTTTTATTTATTTTTAGCTTTCAGTTTTGGCTCAGTCTTTTGAGCGCTTGCCCTAACCCTATGCACTCATTTTTACCACAGATACCTCTTGTCTCACCACATAAGTTAAGCAACTCTACTCTGGATACTTATGGACAGATATAAATTAACTCCTGCACTGATCAAGCAATAACTGTATACAATATTGCAAGGTCAGTGTTCTGGATCCTGCTGGATGTACTTCAGCTTCCCTATTGTAAGCTGAAAAAAACTGATTTTTGAAAAAGGTAAAATACAGTAAAAACAGGAAATAATTAAAATATAGCTTTTTTTTCACAAAGCGTATTGAAACATTTTATGGTGAATTATTGTTTATTAAATACACTGTTCACTGGCTGACAGGGACAACTCTCATAGAAAAAAAGTTTGTCTTCCCAAAACACCATTGAATAAATAAAATAAAAAATTCAGAACTAACTCTAAATCAAAGATTCTGAAATCTAATTCTTAAAATATATTGTTTGCATAAAGTTAAGTTAAAGGGACATAAAAGTATGTTAGAGCATAGAATGATTGCTCTTTTGCTTGCATTGCATAGAGCTACAAGTTTAACCCCTGCAGAGCAGCAAGGTACTGCTGGGAGCTAGCTGTACACATGTGGTTAGCCAATGACAAGACACAACATAAATGATTCTACCAATTACGTTACTCCTTGGCTCAAAGTAATTACATAAAACAGTGATTTTAACCTTATTGTCTGTCAGTAACAAACCAGGGATTTACCTCTCTCTGCCCCTTTGGCTACAAGTAACACACTTTAGAAAACAATGTTTAAAACTTAACTTTGAGAATGTCTAAAATCTCTTTAAATTGTTATGATTGATATAATGAAAGTTCATTTGTTTGGCAGCCAAGAGGTTATACAATTTTTTAAATTCTCAGCTAATGAAGGGTTACATGTGACATCGCCACATCACAAAGCTTTGCACTAGTATCCAACCACTTCACAGATGAAACAAAACATATAGGTAAAGAAGTTTACTGTGAAATCTTAAATGGGAATTAAAAAAATAATTATGCAATGTATTTTCATTATTTAGTTTGACTGTTTTTTCCTCTAAATTACCTCTGCAAATCATACTTTTCCTGCTCCCCCAGAGCAGTAGCATAACTAGGTTGTTAAAATAACAGGGGGTTCAGCCCCTGGGTACATTCAATTGTGTCTCCCCAATATTCCACCCAGGCTCTGCTCCAAGCCTGTTTTATACGCCACAATACATTATTCTCACAACTCAGCAGTGATGTTACCTATTGGCTGAAAATAATCACATAAAGAAGTGTTTTTGACAGAAAATATCATAAATAAACCATAATTATTATCTCCCTATATCAAGTCACTCAGGTTTTCAACTCTCCTTTTCCAGTTTTTAAATTTCCATGGAACTTTATTGATATATGTGTATGGTAGTTGTTACTATCTATCTGGGCTATTTACGGAAAGTGAACAAGGGGCAATGTAGTGTACTGCTTATATTAAGGGACATTAAAGTAAAAATTAAAGGTTCATTATTCAGAAAGAGCGTGTCTTTTTTTTAAAATTATTATTATTAGGATAGAAACATTAAACAAATTATACAGGCACATAGTTATGAAGAATATACAATCATTTGGGCCCATTACAATGTCAGATAATACAAGATCCACCAATCTTAGCTCACAATAAAGATCACGTCCCATAATGGAAAACCCATACTGCACTTGTAAAACAAAGATGGTATGGCAAAAAATACATCCCTCATTTTTTTTTTCACCTCCTACAGAAATATGAGGCCACTCTTGGACCACTACATAGGGTAGATAATGATACTGAGGGGATAAACAGTGGGGCAAAAAAGTATTTAGTCAGCCACCAATTGTGCAAGTTCTCCCACTTAAGAAGATGAGAGAGGCCTGTAATTTTCATCATATAATTAGAAAATGGAAGACATACAAGACCACTAATAATCTCCCTCGATCTAGGGCTCCATGCAAGATCTCACCCCGTGGGGTCAAAATGATCACAAGAACGGTGAGCAAACATCCCAGAACCACACGGGGGGACCTAGTGAATGACCTGCAGAGAGCTGGGACCAACGTAACAAAGGCTACCATCAGTAACACACTACGCCGCTAGGGACTCAGATCCTGCAGTGCCAGACGTGTCCCACTGCTTAAGCCAGTACATGTCCGGGCCCATCTGAAGTATGCTAGAGAGCATTTGGATGATCCAGAAGCGGATTGGGAGAATGTCATATGGTCAGATGAAACCAAAGTAGAACTGTTTGGTAGAAACACAACTTGTCGTGTTTGGAGGAGAGAGAATGCTGAGTTGCAACCAAAGAACACCATACCTACTGTGAAGCATGGGGGTGGCAACATCATGCTTTGGTGCTGTTTCTTTGCAAAAGGAACAGGACGACTGATCCATGTACATGAAAGAATGAATGGGGCCATGTATCGTGAGATTTTGAGTGCAAACCTCCTTCCATCAGCAAGGGCATTGAAGATGAAAAGTGGCTGGGTCTTTCAGCATGACAATGATCCCAAACACACCACCCGGGAAATGAAGGAGTGGCTTCGTAAGAAGCATTTCAAGGTCCTGGAGTGGCCTAGCCAGTCTCCAGATCTCAACCCCATAGAAAACCTTTGGAGGAGTTGAAAGTCTGTGTTGCCCAGCAACAGCCCCAAAACATCACTGCTCTAGAGGAGATCTGCATGCAGGAATGGACCATCATACCAGCAACAGTGTGTGACAACCTTGGGAAGACTTACAGAAAACGTTTGACCTCTGTCATTACCAACAAAGGATATATAACAAAGTATTGAGATGAACTTTTGATATTGACCAAATACTTATTTTCCACCATAATTTGCAAATAAATTCTTTCCAAATCAGACAATGTGATTGTCTGGATTTGTTTCCACATTTTGTCTCTCATAGTTGAGGTATACCTATGATGAAAATTACAGGCCTCTCTCATCTTCTTAAGTGGGAGAACTTGCACAATTGGTGGCTGACTAAATATTTTTTTGCCCCACTGTATAAGCAAAGGACCTTCCTAATAAATGAAAATTTACATAACATAAGTAACATCTCAAAAATATAATAGCTATGGAGTACAAATAAACATAACCCTTATTATATTATGTAGTACAGTCTACTCATTTAGGAGATACACTGGGGTATTCAAAACACTGAAGAGGCATAACCATAAAATTTCCGAAAGAATTCTAAAACTGATATCATTTAAAATTTTCTTCTAGAGGTCCCTGTCTGAGCTTGTGACACAAACTAAATGGACTAGTTGTATAGAAGAGGTCCCTGTCTGAGCTTGTGACACAAACTAAATGGACTAGTTGTATAGAGGTCCCTGTCTGAGCTGGTGACACAAACTAAATGGGCTAGTGGTATAGAGGTCACTGTCACAGCTTGTGACACAAACTAAATGGACTAGTTGTAACGAGGTCCCTGTCTGAGCTTGTGACACAAACTAAATGGACTAGTTGTATAGAGGTCACTGTAGAAGCTTGTGACACAAAATAAATGGGCTAGTGGTATAGAGGTCACTGTCACAGCTTGTGACACAAACTAAATGGGCTAGTGGTATAGAGGTTACTGTAGGAGCTTGTGACACAAACTAAATGGGCTAGTTGTATAGAGGTCACTGTCTGAGCTTGTGACACAAACTAAATGGGCTAAGGGTATAGAGGTCACAGTTGGAGCTTGTGACACAAACTAAATGGGCTACTGGTATAGAGGTCACTGTAGGAGCTTGTGACACAAACTAAATGGGCTAGTGGTATAGAGGTCACTGTCGGAGCTTGTGACACAAACTAAATGGGCTAGTGGTATAGAGGTCACAGTTGGAGCTTGTGACACAAAATAAATGGACTAGTGGTATAGAGGCTACTGTAGGAACTTGTGACACAAACTAAATTGGCTAGTGGTATAGAGGTCACTGTCACAGCTTGTGACACAAACTAAATGGGCTAGTGGTATAGAGGTCACAGTTGGAGCTTGTGACACAAACTAAATGAACTAGTGGTATAGAGGTCACAGTTGGAGCTTGTGACACAAACTAAATTGGCTAGTGGTATAGAGGTTACTGTAGGAGCTTGTGACACAAACTAAATGGACTAGTTGTATAGAGGTCACTGTAGGAGCTTGTGACACAAACTAAATGGGCTAGTTGTATAAAGGTCACTGTTGGAGCTTGTGACACAAACTAAATGGGCTAGTTGTATAAAGGTCACTGTCGGAGCTTGTGACACAAACTAAATGGGCTAGTGGTATAGAGGTTACTGTAGGAGCTTGTGACACAAACTAAATGGGCTAGTGGTATAGAGGTCACTGTCGGAGCTTGTGACACAAACTAAATGGGCTAGTTGTATAAAGGTCACTGTCGGAGCTTGTGACACAAACTAAATGGGCTAGTGGTATAGAGGTCACTGTCGGAGCTTGTGACACAAACTAAATGGGCTAGTGGTATAGAGGTTACTGTAGGAGCTTGTGACTCAAACTAAATGGGCTAGTTGTATAAAGGTCACTGTTGGAGCTTGTGACACAAACTAAATGGGCTAGTTGTATAAAGGTCACTGTTGGAGCTTGTGACTCAAACTAAATGGGCTAGTGGTATAGAGGTCACTGTCGGAGCTTGTGACACAAACTAAATGGGCTAGTAGTATAGAGGTTACTGTAGGAGCTTGTGACACAAACTAAATGGGCTAGTGGTATAGAGGTCACAGTTGGAGCTTGTGACACAAACTAAATGGACTAGTTGTATAGAGGTCACTGTCTGAGCTTGTGACACAAACTAAATGGACTAGTGGTATACAAGTGGAGCGCAAGCGATAAGTGGTTTATTGCAGGTGTTTTTGCACTTCAGGTTGACCGATGGTATTACGAGTTGAAAGTAAACGCGATCGCTTTAGCGCAATTGTGATCTACACTAGAATGATTTCTGCGTCCTCAGAGCTCTGGTTAACTGTTTTGAGAAACAAAAAGGGTCACAAAGCACATCAAAAATACATTGCGAAGTACAGTTACACTCATAATAAAACCATCTAATAAAATAATAATAAAAATAAATTTCATACACAAGTTTTAAGGGCTCCAAAAAATGAGATCTCAGGTGTTAGAAAAAAAAAAAGGCAGGCAAATGGCTTTAACAAAGAGATACATATATATACATTTACAAAAATGCACACAAGTTGCGCAGAAAAAAGATTGCCTTACCCTAAATCCATATATAATAAAGGTGAAAATTAATCCAAAAAGAAAGAAAATAGTGTAGTATCAAACATACATTCATACTAATTTTATTGGGGTAAAATGAAAGCCAAACGTTACACACACACACACGCACACACACAACCGATTAAAATAGTTTAAACTCTGTGTTAAAAAAAGAATCGCCAGTTGTTATAATGTTATATGTATCAGAAGAGAAAATATGCCTTTACAAATAAAGAGCTACGGTTTGGAGAGAAATGTATTTATCAATTTCAGGCTAAGCTCCTTCTATAGCGGAGCTATGATTACTTGTACTCTATCTAGTAAATCTCAGATAACAGCAATAGTGGTTTACATATTTAGAGCGACAATAATAACAATTACAAGCTAAGCTCCTGCTGCTGGTGCAACGCCGCCCCCTACAGACTCGCGGCCAATCGGCTACCAGCAGGGGGTGTCAACCAACCCGATCGTACTCGATCTGGTTGAATTGCGGCCATGTCTGTCCGCCTGCTCAGAGCAGGCGGAGAGGTTATGGAGCAGCGGTCTTTGTGACCGCTGCTTCATAACTGCTGTTTCTGGCGAGCCTGCAGGCTCGCTAGAAACACGGGGTATCAAGCTCCATTCGGAGCTTGATACATATGCCCCATAGTCTAGTCTAAAATAAACTTTCATGATTCAGATAGAGAATGTAATTTTAAACAATTTTCCAATTTACTTTTATCACCAATCTTGGTATTCTTAGTTGAAAGCTAAACATAGGAGGTTCATATGCTAATTTCTAAGCCCTTGAAGGCCGCCTCTTCTCTCAGGGCATTTTGATAGTTTTTCACTACTAGAGGGTGTTAGTTCATGTGTGTCATATAGATCCACAATTAGATAATGGACTCACGCATGTGGAGTTCAGGTGAGCCAGCTCTGATTGGCTAAAATTGATGTCTGTCAAAAGAACTGAAATAAGGGGGCAGTTTGCAGAGGCTTAGATACAAGGTAATCACAGAGGTAAAAAGTGTATTTATATAACTGTGTTGGTTGTGCAAAACTAGGGAATGGGTAATAAAGGGATTATCTATCTTTTTAAATAATAAAAATTCAGGTGTAAAAAATTAGCACAACTGAGTAAGCTTGGATAAAAAGAGGCACCTTCGTGAGAGTGCCCCTGACACACATTTCACATAACTCTTCCTTGGATTGGCCCGCTCACATACATATACATCGATGTGAGGGGATGGTGCTGGGGTTTCACGTATAGAGTATAACAACAGGATCAAAAGTTATACACCATAAAGCAGGTATCTGTCCAAATTTGTAAATAATCAAAGATTTCTCAGGCGCTCAAGTTCATAGCAGCCAGTAAGATGGCTGCCACCCGGAAGACAACCCCCCCCCCTTGGAAATGTAATTTTAAACAACTTTCAAATTTACTTCTATTATCAGGTTTGCTTTGTTCTCTTAATATCCATTGCTGAAAAATAAACCTTGGTAGGCTGATAGAGCTCAGGAGCGTGCATGTGTCTTTAACAGTCTATGGCAGTAGTGTTTTGTATCTATGTATAACATTACTATAAACAATGTCCGCAAACACTGGCTCCCAGTTGGCTAGAGTCATGTGCATGCTTCAGAGCTCACCTAGGATTACTCTTCAACAAAAGATACCAAAAGAAATAAGCAAAACTGATCACCGTAGTAAATTGGAAAGTTATTTAACATGCCTGCTCTATCCAATCCATTTACTGCCCCTTTAACACTTTTGTGTTCAACTGAAAATGTATAGCTTTTCCCTTCTTATGTAAAGCATTTTGTATTGAGTTATACAGAACATTTCTGTGTATATTCACATTTATTTCCATGTTAAACAGTGCAGTTAACTGACAATGGTTATTTAAGCTTGCTATTACAAGTCAGGAAGCAAAGGTAATATGGCTGTCTCAAGCAGGAGCTTAGTGTTTTTGTGAGTCAGTAGTATTTAATGGCTAATGTAAGGAATAACAATATGTTGTAATGGGATATTTCCTTTAAATGGGAAAACTATTAAAAATTGACAAGGAAAAAGCAAAGGTTAATAAATCCTCAACATCCTAAAAACTAGCTTTGTATTGCTTGGATGTCTGTAGTTCTCACATGTAATTCACTGTTTTCCTGACCCACAAATATTCTAGTACTTCATTCTCTTGGTATCCTTTGTTGAAGGAGCAGCAATGTACTACTGGGAGCTAGCTGGACAAATCTGGTAAGCTAATGACAAGATGCATAAATGTGCAGCCAGCAATCAGCTAGTTCCCAGTAGTGCATTGCTGCTCCTAAATTTACCTAGGTATGCTTTAAAAAAAATGGGGTTCATGTCTCTTTAAGTTGACCTGCTGATCATTCAGATTGATGGTGATTCACTACACCAATCATCACTAGATGTGAAAATAACCATAAGTAAAATAAAAAAAACAGTCACATGCTTGTGACTACTACATATGCTTTGTACATCATTTTATAACTTTACAGACTTTATTACAGTTGTGTACATTTGTGGTATATCTATTTATTAACGCTCCAATTATTTTCTTTGCCTTTTTTTTATTCTTGGTAGGAAGACTGTTCTTATTTTGTTCATGATATATGAGCCCAGATTCTAACATTCTTATATTTAGAACTTTCCCAATTGTGACTGTGAAATCTGATTCCTTAAAAACCCCTCTTCTTAATGCCAGATATAATAGCAATATGCCATCTGCCAGCCAGACCACTTTAAAAGCTCTCTGAAAAAAAGGAAACATTGCACCAGCACTTTAAATAATCTAAAGCATAATCTATTGAATTATGTTTTGTACAGCTGTGTTAATACTTCAGATTGTGTACATGAACGTTTTTGCAGTCATTAATTGTCCTGCATCAGCTTTACTCACGTAAGCCATTTATTATGGTGTTTTAACTAAAGCATTTTGGATGTTTATGCAAACTTTGCAGCTCAGTTTCCTCCTTGCCTTGTTTCTGTATAGACTGACATTTGTTTGGTGCCTTTTTACATGCAGATGTTGCTTCTTTCACAATTCCATGGTGTATTCCCCTAAATGGCAATCTCCCCTTTCAGCTTTGCATCTAAAAATAGGCAGGATTTTCATACCATGGGCCTCTTCAACATGAGGCCTGAAAAACTCAATTGATTTATGCTTGATCCTGTCAAAGAAATGAGAGTTTCTAACTTATAAAACACAGCTTCTCGCTCCTAAACGGCTATGCATTAAAATATAAGGCTCGTTTTACATTCAGAGGAGTTTCAGACTCTCTTTCTTGCATGTGTTTTTTAAATGCTTCTCTTGATTAAGAGAATTTATTTAATATCTTAGTAGTATTTAAAGGACTGTTATATGTAGTAGAATTGCATAAACACAAGACAATACAATAACATGTACTCCAAATATCAAATGAGCAGGTTTGTTTTTTTCTAATAAGTTTCAAAATGTCATATATTTTCATGCCTCCATATCATGTGACTGCCATCAGCAAATCACAGGCTCATATATGTATACACTGTGAACCTTTGCACATGCTCAGTAGGAGCTGGTGTGTCGGAAAGTGTTCATATAAGAAGACTGTGCATTTATTAATAAATAGACAATATTCTGCTATGTGAAGAACATTGGAGTGTGAAATATTAATATTTTCATGTTGGATTAGCGCACTTAAGAAAATGCAATCAGGTTTGCGCATTAGTAGGGTGTTTAGTTTGTTTCCACTTTTCTTGCTCCATTGACTTCTATGGAGGAATACATTAACGCGGTCGTGATAATCGAAGTTCGGCTTTTTGCGTGCATCAGGTTAGCACTCGTGTGAAAACTTTTTACTTCAACTTGTAATATGCGCGCTACCTTACGCACGCAAAAAGATTACTTCTATCAGTTAACGGGCGAGTGAGATCAATTAATAGTGCTCCACTTGTAATCTACCAATATGTTTAACATTGTTACGTGCATTGTTGCTAGCACTGCTGCCATACAGTACTCAAAACGTGCACGCTTCTGAGCTTATCTAAAAATACCCTTATGGAAAGAAGCTAAGATTCAATAAAGAAAGCCGAGAGAAAAAGAGGCAAATTTGATAAAAAGTAAAATAATGGAAGTTGAATTTTGACTTCATGGCTCCTGTAACAATCATTACAAAAGCAGCACATATCATGTGGAACAGTACAGTCTATTTTAAAATGGAAAAAAAAATGGAAATTTTCATAATTTGAGTATATAGGAAACATTTTGTCTGAGCTACAGAGTAAATGGCTAAACATATTGTTAGATCTATGTTTTATTTTATGAATTATAAAGCTATAATTTGCAGATTGTTGTATTTTATCATGCATGTGCACATATATAATCTATATCAGTGGTCACCAAACTTTTTCCAACCAGTGCCCCTTGATTCTACAATATCACCATTAGCGCCCCCTACATTACCCAATAAATAATGCAGAATAGCCATGCACAAACCCTAATGAGGATAACGCAATATCATTTTAAGGAGTTACAATTTATTCGACATGTGAAAGAAATGTTTTAATTAATTAAAAGGATATTAGTTTGATTTTGTGCAATTAGTTTTGAAAGTTGATAGTCACTGTGCAAGTGTCTTATCTACTACATTTAGGACTGGATTACAAAAGGAGCACACTAAATAGTGTAGAGTGTATTATATTGTGCTCGGCCCGAAGCTAAGAATAATGCACAATCTTTTATTACAAGTGGATGGTTAAAAATTTTAACAAGACAATCTTAACGCAGTTAAACTTTTTAGTGCACCCTATATATTTAATGGACAGTGCTGGTAGGGATATTAGCGAGCTCATTGTGCTTCTATTACAAGCGGTTCGTTGTGTTGCACTTGAGTCCAACCATAAAATGTAACTGTAAAATGTTGTTTGATACCTAAAGTAAACCCTTAATATTAATTTTATTACACAATGGCCCCTATTACAAGTGGAGCACAAAAATCTTTAGTTGTGTTGCACTTGAGTCCAACCATAAAATGTAACTGTAAAATGTTGTTTGATACCTAAAGTAAACCCTTAATATTAATTTTATTACACAATGGCCCCTATTACAAGTGGAGCACAAAAATCTTAGCGCTATTCTGTGCTGACATCAGCCTAAATCAATAGTGCTTTTATTTTTGCTCTCATATTAAAAGTTGAAAGTAATATTTTAGCTCTTGGGTGAAAGTCTAGGGCATAAGATCTGCATGTTGGATAGCGCAGGTACGCTAAATCGCTCATGTTGACTATCGCTTGAGCGCTAAGCCAAAGGTAAAATAGTGGACTTTTTCACTTACTTTTTAACTATGGTGTTGTATTTAAAATACTTCACACATACATACATATGTATACACACATAAAAATACACAGCACTTCCCAGTCCAGCACCTTGTCATATATCATATCCCTTTAAATCACTGTTAAAAAAAAGTTTAAGATTCTCTGGTAAACCTTTTTTTTTGCCATCCACTTTTAATAACTGATTGTGTACTATTCTTTGTGCAAGTTTGTGCTAAAGATAACATACCCTGTGCTATCAGTTGCACTCAACTTGAAATCTAGCCTAACAGTGCTAATATTTTTGTACTCCACTTGTAATCTAGGCCTTAGTAATTACTTCACTGTTCAAAACAGTGATAGTATGATGGGTAGGCTTGATGAAAAGATAGCAGTTTCCCTGTGTCTGGTTTCATGACATTTAGCAGCAGTCTTAAAGGGACAGTAAAGTCAAAATTAATCTTTCATGGTTCAGATAGGGTATGCAATTTTAAACAACTTTCCAATTTATGTTTATCATCAAATTTGCTTTCTTCTCTTGGTATTCTTTATTGAAGGCTAAACCTACATAGGCTCATATGCTAATTTCTAGGCCCTTGAAGGCCACCTTTTAACTCGGTGCATTAATGCATTTTATTAGCTGTTCCCAGCTAACCAGTGCTAGTTCATGTGTGCCATGTAGTTAGCATTGTGCTCACTCATGTGGAGTTATACATGAGTCAGCACTTATTGGCTGAAATGCAAGCTTGTAAAAAGCACTGAGATAAAGGGGCAGTCTGCAGAGGCTTAGAAAAAAAGTAATCACAGAGGTAAAAAGCAATATAAAAGGGTGGTGGTTATGCAAAACTGGGGAATGGGTAATAAAGGGATTATCTATCTTTTTAAATAATTTACATTTTCAAGTAGACTTTCCCTTTAAATTGTCAAATTCAGAGATTTTGCTTGAGCATAATTGCACAATGGCACCAATAAACAGCGTTTCTGAAAAGTGTTTTCCACTTACCAATGTGTTATGTAGAGCACAGCACACAGGTTATTTTTAACAACAGAAAACTGGAAAATCATAGACAGACGACAACTGTACAAAGCTACTCAGACAAGTACAACAGGCCTTAGTTTTGTTTCTGGCTGCACAGTATTTCTGGTCTGTGTCCAATGCTGGTAAAACAAAGAATACAAGCCTTCTATAGTGACTGCACTCGCTGTCAGAGAGAGTATACATTGCGGATTCATTTGAAGTATCATAAAACCAAAACCCATTGACTAAAAGAGTAGTAAAACTTCAAATACAAAGTAATAAAATGTATTTCACTTTGCCCAGATATGATAAAGCAAATTATGATCATCTTTTTTGGAGAAGCCCACAAGCATTTTCTTCCTCACCTTGCCTACTAGAGCCCCCTATAGTAATACCAGCGCCCTCCTTCCATCACTTGTACCTATTAGTGCCTTCTGTAATCCTGCCACACCCCCATGGTCAGTACCGCCTACTATGGGAATCATTGATCAACATGATATCAAAATCAAATCAAAATTATTTTGTGGAATGAAAATGTCATAGGCAAGTCTGAACTTAAAAGCCAAGATTTTATTCACTTAGGAGCTGTTTTGTGAAAAAAAATAAAAATAGTTATATATATATATATATTCCTTGGCCAGTATAAAAACTAAATTTCAGTGATTAAAACAGGCTGGGACAAGTTAAAAAAATATTTAACAATAGTGCCTTTTTCCAAGGTAGTGTTTCAGATCCATGCCTGGAGTGATGTGGGGTTAAAGGCTATTACTGTTAATGGGATTAGGAAATGTTAAATTCTTTTCACTACTTTTAGAACAAAATCTACACTGTAATTAGGGATTCATTAAAAGGGACAATATTTATGTTAAGTACTTTTAACCATTATTTTTTTGTACATAATTTTAACCAGACATGCTTGTGGTGCCTATTTTATTTTCTCTATAAATGAATATGTTAGACACTTGCATCATTTCTTAATGTCCAATTTGTCTCAACTGTTCAGTTTATCCCTTCTAGCTGCTTTTATTTTTATTTCATAGTTAAACTAGCAAATATTTTCTTTTCATTATATTCAGCTTTGCCTCAGACCCACAAAGAAAAGGTTTAGGAGCTATGCTCCCCTTTTCTAATATGTATCATTATTATTATTGTTTATTTGTACAATGCTGCCAAATTCTGTAGCACTGAGCACATAAGTAAGGCTAAGCAGTGACATGATGGTGTCATGGTAAAAGAATACAGATAGATAAAGCAGTCTAATGAATACAAGAGGAGGAAGAAACTACTCACAAGAGGTTACAGTGTAAAGGCTGAATGGTGGGGCGACATAAGGTGGTGATAACCTGCCACGTGGGTTGTTGCCACAGCAGTGAGACACACTAATTAAAGATTTATTTTGTCAGTTTGGATGAAGAGGAATGTTTACAGAACATGTGGTAAACCTCCCTACATAGGTGGGTTTTTAAAGCTGTATATACAGTGGGGAAAAAAAGTATTTAGTCAGCCACCAATTGTGCAAGTTCTCCCCCTTAAGAAGATGAGAGAGGCCTGTAATTTTCATCATAGGTATACCTCAACTATGAGAGACAAAATGTGGAAACAAATCCAGACAATCACATTGTCTGATTTGGAAAGAATTTATTTGCAAATTATGGTGGAAAATAAGTATTTGGTCACCTACAAACAACCAAGATTTCTGGCTCTCGCAGACCTGTATCTTCTTCTTTAAGAGGCTCCTCTGTCCTCCACTCATTACCTGTATTAATGGCTCCTGTTTGAACTTGTTATCAGTATAAAAGACACCTGTCCACAACCTCAAACAGTCACGCTCCAAACTCCACTATGGTGAAGACCAAAGAGCTGTCGAAGGACACCAGAAACAAAATTGTAGACCTGCACCAGGCTGGGAAGACTAAATCTGCAATAGGCAAGCAGCTTGGTGTGAAGAAATCAACTGTGGGAGCAATAATTAGAAAATGGAAGACATACAAGACTACTGATAATCTCCCTCGATCTGGGGTTCCACGCAAGATCTCACCCCGTGGGGTCAAAATGATCACAAGAATGGTGAGCAAACATCCCAGAACCACACGGGGGGACCTAGTGAATGACCTGCAGAGAGCTGGACCAACGTAAGGCTACCATCAGTAACACACTACGCTGCCAGGGACTCAGATCCTGCAGTGCCAGACGTGTCCCCCTGCTTAAGCCAATACATATCCGGGCCCGTCTGAAGTATGCTAGAGAGCATTTGGATGATCCAGAAGCAGATTGGGAGAATGTCATATAGTCAGATGAAACCAAAGTAAAACTGTTTGGTAGAAACACAGCTTGTCGTGTTTGGAGGAGAGAGAACACCATACCTACTGTGAAGCATGGGGTTGGCAACATCATGCTTTTTGGCTGTTTCTCTGCAAAGGGAACAGGAAGACTGATCTGTGTACATGAAAGAATGAATGGGGCCATGTATCGTGAGATTTTGAGTGCAAACCTCCTTCCATCAGCAAGGGCATTGAAGATGAAATGTGGCTGGGTCTTTCAGCATGACAATGATCCCAAACACACCGCCCGGGCAACGAAGGAGTGGCTTGGTAAGAAGCATTTCAAGGTCCTGGAGTGGCCTAGCCAGTCTCCAGATCTCAACCCCATAGAAAACCTTTGGAGGGAGTTGAAAGTCCGTGTTGCACAGCGACAGCCCCAAAACATCACTGCTCTAGAGGAGATCTGCATGCAGGAATGGGCCAACATACCAGCAACAGTGTGTTAAAACCTTGTGAAGACTTACAGAAAACGTTTGACCTCTGTCATTGCCAACAAGGATATATAACAAAGTATTGAGATGAACTTTTGATATTGACCAAATACTTATTTTCCACCATAATTTGCAAATAAATTCTTTCCAAATCAGACAATGTGATTGTCTGGATTTGTTTCCACATTTTGTCTCATAGTTGAGGTATACCTATGATGAAAATTACAGGCCTCTCTCTTCTTCTTAAGTGGGAGAACTTGCACAATTGGTGGCTGACTAAATACTTTTTTTCCCCACTGTAGTTGGAGATAGTCTGATGGACCTAGGAAGAGTGTTCCAGAGAGTAGGAGCAACATGGGAAAAGTCTTGGAGTCAGGAGAGGGGCTTAAAAAATAATAATAATAATAATATGAGCACACAAACGTACTGTATATCAGAAGTTCATCAAAGAGTGCAATTCGAGGAGAATTTGGAGATAAGTGAGGAAAGCTAGTTAGGTGTGAAGTTGTAGCGATCATTGCAGTTTAGTGGATTATGGTTATTCACTGGATTATGGTTATTTTTCGCTTTGATTTAGTACCATTACACTCCAAGAAGAGTAGCTGTTTTAATCATACACCGGGTCATCAATATATCTTGTCTTAAAGTGAAACATGAAACTTCAGATTCAGACAGAACATGCAATTAAAAAAATGTTTCCAATTTAAATCTATTATCAAATTGTGCACAATATTTTTATATGCACACATTCTGAGGCACCAGCTCCTGCTGAGCATGTACAAGAGTTTACATTCTATATGTATATGAGTCTGTAATTGGCTCTTGGCTGTTACATTAAACAGGGGACAGGAAAAGGAAGGACATTTTGAGGTCATATGAAAGAAACGTTCAAGGTTTAATAAAATTTAGGCTTTTTGGGTTCTTATCTGTCATCAAAATCGACGTTTATGTGAAATTTGCTATAAAATTATTTTGCTCGCCATTCTCAGTTTACTCAAGCTTTCCTTGTTTCTGCAGCACAAAAAGTACAACAGCACTTCTGTTTCAATAAGGATGCTCCCCTTTATTACAGGGACATGACCATATACAGCAACGTTTTGGGCTACTGAGCCCTTAATCATTCTGCAATACCAGGTAGTGCATTTTAGCCATTTTTAAATTACATTCTAGTAGTGTTTGATGTTTGAAGTTTGAGGTTTTGCTTTTAACTACAGGGAGTGCAGAATTATTAGGCAAGTTGTATTTTTGAGGATTAATTTTATTATTGAACAACAACCATGTTCTCAATGAACCCAAAAAACTCATTAATATCAAAGCTGAATATTTTTGGAAGTAGTTTTTAGTTTGTTTTTAGTTTTAGCTATTTTAGGGGGATATCTGTGTGTGCAGGTGACTATTACTGTGCATAATTATTAGGCAACTTAACAAAAAACAAATATATACCCATTTCAATTATTTATTTTTACCAGTGAAAACAATATAACATCTCAACATTCACAAATATACATTTCTGACATTCAAAAACAAAACAAAAACAAATCAGTGACCAATATAGCCACCTTTCTTTGCAAGGACACTCAAAAGCCTGCCATCCATGGATTCTGTCAGTGTTTTGATCTGTTCACCATCAACATTGCGTGCAGCAGCAACCACAGCCTCCCAGACACTGTTCAGAGAGGTGTACTGTTTTCCCTCCTTGTAAATATCACATTTGATGATGGACCACAGGTTCTCAATGGGGTTCAGATCAGGTGAACAAGGAGGCCATGTCATTAGATTTTCTTCTTTTATACCCTTTCTTGCCAGCCACGCTGTGGAGTACTTGGACGCGTGTGATGGAGCATTGTCCTGCATGAAAATCATGTTTTTCTTGATGGATGCAGACTTCTTCCTGTACCACTGCTTGAAGAAGGTGTCTTCCAGAAACTGGCAGTAGGACTGGGAGTTGAGCTTGACTCCATCCTCAACCCGAAAAGGCCCCACAAGTTCATCTTTGATGATACCAGCCCAAACCAGTACTCCACCTCCACCTTGCTGGCGTCTGAGTCAGACTGGAGCTCTCTGCCCTTTACCAATCCAGCCACGGGCCCATCCATCTGGCCCATCAAGACTCACTCTCATTTCATCAGTCCATAAAACCTTAGAAAAATCAGTCTTGAGATATTTCTTGGCCCAGTCTTGATGTTTCAGCTTGTGTGTCTTGTTCAGTGGTGGTCGTCTTTCAGCCTTTCTTACCTTGGCCATGTCTCTGAGTATTGCACACCTTGTGCTTTTGGGCACTCCAGTGATGTTGCAGCTCTGAAATATGGCCAAACTGGTGGCAAGTGGCATCTTGGCAGCTGCACGCTTGACTTTTCTCAGTTCATGGGCAGTTATTTTGCGCCTTGGTTTTTCCACACGCTTCTTGCGACCCTGTTGACTATTTTGAATGAAACGCTTGATTGTTCGATGATCATGCTTCAGAAGCTTTGCAATTTTAAGAGTGCTGCATCCCTCTGCAAGATATCTCACTATTTTTGATTTTTCTGAGCCTGTCAAGTCCTTCTTTTGACCCATTTTGCCAAAGGAAAGGAAGTTGCCTAATAATTATGCACACCTGATATAGGGTGTTGATGTCATTAGACCACACCCCTTCTCATTACAGAGATGCACATCACCTAATATGCTTAATTGGTAGTGGGCTTTCGAGCCTATACAGCTTGGAGTAAGACAACATGCATAAAGAGGATGATGTGGTCAAAATACTCATTTGCCTAATAATTCTGCACTCCCTGTATGTCCAAACATGTCACAGTTAAGTTTTCTGGAGGTTATTCAAACAGTAGCTAGAGATAGACAGAAAAATATGTATGCCTAACTATATAGATTATGGCTAGCAGGATAAAATACACATGATGCTATTAAGAAAAAATATTTAGAATAGGCATCAGGACCCACTATGTGGAATACAATACATGACTAATTGGCAGATAACTCTGGCCAAAGATAGTTTTTCGTGTATAATTTTGTTGTTGTTGTTTTTTTCAGAGAAAACAATTTGCAAAACATTTCTGGCATTCAGGGGTTCCAATGTTACGAACCTATAACCATTGAAAGATTTTACTTTAGTCTTATTTCTGATGATAGCCACTTCCAAGGCAATACTTTAAGCCAAGTTTCATATGAGACATCTTGAAAAAAAGTCTGTGGATCGAGTACAAAAGATTAAGATTTTTGATGACCTCTCCCAACTGGTGGTTTAAGTGTCTCTGGCCCTAAAAGGCTAGGAACCTAATGTTCTCATCGTTATGTTCAGATTCAGTCCAGCAATTTGATAGCAGTGGCTTACATCAATAACTAAATAGTGACTGACAGAAGCAGCTTGCATTTTCAGCTAGGCAGAGAGCAATACCATTGTCTTCTCAACCATAAACATTACAGGTATCCTAAATTGTATTTTCCAGGGATATTGTCTGGATGAATGGTTACTTCCCAATCAAGGTTTTCTCAAAATCCCTCATAGATAAGGGAGTCCAGAAATAGTTTTGATAGTAACAAAGGAAAATTCCATCTGTATGATATTTGGTCCAAGAAAAAGGATATGTAAGTTTTTTTTCTAAGTCAACAGCAATGTTTACTTGAGGTCCTTATAGTTTTCAAAGATTTCAAAAACTTGCCTATAAGGATGATCAGAAAGATTGGAATTGACCCCTTCATGTTATTAGGGGGGGTGACCTCAGGAAGGAATGAAGCAATATAACCTATTAGCACCTGACTATTATAACAGTACACATAGTATCAATAAAAGGGAAATTAAACACATGATTTAGACAACTTAATTTACTTCTATTATCAAATTCTCTTGGTATCATTAAGAAACATACATGCACTACTGGGAGATAGTTGAACATATTGGGTGAGCCAATAACAAGAGGCATATATGTGCAGCCACCAATCAGCAGCTAGTTATTCTATTCAACAAATAATACCAACAGAACTAAAACAAATAGATAATAGAAGTATATTGGAAAAGTTGTTTAAAATTGCATGCTCTGAATCATGAAAGTTTATCTTTGAATTTACTGCTCCTTTAGTAGATCATAAAAAAAAATGTATTTAGATTTTGAATTGATGCTAATTGTGGAACCATCAATGGTTTTATTTCAATATTTAGGAAATAATGACAATCACTTAAACACTAACAATTACACTAATATCACTTTTCCTGACATTTGGCTGGTGAGTTTTTGGCATGGATTTTTAAATATAAAGGACTATAATAAAATTATTACTAATACTAAAATACTCATTTTGTAGAAGCTCTATTTTAGCGACCAATTCATTCTTATGTCACAAGAAAGTAGTGATGATTTGTTAAGTAGCATGCACAGTTTGGAGATATACAGGCGCAGGTAGAAGTAATGCCCCTTGTAATTTATTTCATGCAAACTGGAACAATGAAAAAAGGCTGTTACTTTTTTAAGAACTCTGTAAGATTCTAAGTCTGTTATAAAAGATTTTATATAGATTACAAGCTCATGAAAAAGGGGCGTTACTTCTACAAGCTCATGAAAAAGGGGCGTTACTTCTGTAAGAATTCTGTAAGATTCTAAGTCTGTAATAAAAGATTTGATAAAGATTACAAGCTCATGAAAAAGGGGCGTTACTTCAACAAACTCATGAAAAAGGGGCGTTACTTCTGTAAGAACTCTGTAAGATTCTAAGTCTTTAATAAAACATTTGATAAAGATTACAAGCTCATGAAAAAGGGGCGTTACTTCTACAAGCTCATGAAAAACGGGCGTTACTTCTGTAAGAACTCTGTAAGATTGTAAATCTGTAATAAAAGATTTGATATAGATTACAAGCTCATGAAAAAGGGGCGTTACTTCTACAAGATCATGAAAAAGGGGCGTTACTTCTGTAAGAATTCTGTAAGATTCTAAGTCTGTAATAAAAGATTTGATAAAGATTACAAGCTCATGAAAAGGGGCGTTACTTCTACAAGCTCATAAAAAGGGGCGTTACTTCTGTAAGAACTCTGTAAGATTCTAAATCTGTAATAAAAGATTTGATAAAGATTACAAGCTCATGAAAAAGGGGCGTTACTTCTGTAAGATTCTAAATCTGTAATAAAAGATTTGATATAGATTACAAGCTCATGAAAAAGGGGCGTTACTTCTACAAGCTCATGAAAAAGGGGCGTTACTTCTGTAAGAACTCTGTAAGATTCTAAATCTGTAATAAAAGATTTGATATAGATTACAAGCTCATGAAAAAGGGGCGTTACTTCTACAAGCTCATGAAAAAGGGGCGTTACTTCTGTAAGAACTCTGTAAAATTCTAAATCTGTAATAAAAGATTTGATATAGATTACAAGCTCATGAAAAAGGGGCGTTACTTCTACAAGCTCATGAAAAAGGGGCGTTACTTCTGTAAGAACTCTGTAAAATTCTAAATCTGTAATAAAAGATTTGATATAGATTACAAGCTCATGAAAAAGGGGCGTTACTTCTACAAGCTCATGAAAAAGGGGCGTTACTTCTGTAAGAACTCTGTAAGATTCTATGGCCTAGATTTGGAGTTTGGCGGTAAAAGGGCTGTTAACGCTCCGCGGGCTTTTTTCTGGCCGCACCATAAATTTAACTCTGGTATCGAGAGTTCAAACAAATGCTGCGTTAGGCTCCAAAAAAGGAGCGTAGAGCATTTTTACCGCAAATGCAACTCTCGATACCAGAGTTGCTTACGGACGCGGCCAGCCTCAAAAACGTGCTCGTGCACGATTCTCCCATAGGAAACAATGGGACTGTTTGAGCTGAAAAAAAACCTAACACCTGCAAAAAAGCAGCGTTCAGCTCCTAACGCAGCCCCATTGTTTCCTATGGGGAAACACTTCCTACGTCTGCACCTAACACTCTAACATGTACCCCGAGTCTAAACACCCCTAACCTTACACTTATTAACCCCTAATCTGCCGCCCCCGCTATCGCTGACCCCTGCATATTTATTTTAACCCCTAATCTGCCGCTCCGTAAACCGCCGCAACCTACGTTATCCCTATGTACCCCTAATCTGCTGCCCCTAACACCGCCGACCCCTATATTATATTTATTAACCCCTAATCTGCCCCCCACAACGTCGCCGACACCTGCCTACACTTATTAACCCCTAATCTGCCGACCGGACCTGAGCGCTACTATAATAAAGTTATTAACCCCTAATCCGCCTCACTAACCCTATCATAAATAGTATTAACCCCTAATCTGCCCTCCCTAACATCGCCGACACCTAACTTCAATTATTAACCCCTAATCTGCCGACCGGAGCTCACCGCTATTCTAATAAATGGATTAACCCCTAAAGCTAAGTCTAACCCTAACACTAACACCCCCCTAACTTAAATATAATTTACATCTAACGAAATAAATTAACTCTTATTAAATAAATGATTCCTATTTAAAGCTAAATACTTACCTGTAAAATAAATCCTAATATAGCTACAATATAAATTATAATTATATTATAGCTATTTTAGGATTAATATTTATTTTACAGGCAACTTTGTAATTATTTTAACCAGGTACAATAGCTATTAAATAGTTAAGAACTATTTAATAGTTACCTAGTTAAAATAATAACAAATTTACCTGTAAAATAAATCCTAACCTAAGATATAATTAAACCTAACACTACCCTATCAATAAAATAATTAAATAAACTACCTACAATTACCTACAATTAACCTAACACTACACTATCAATAAATTAATTAAACACAATTCCTACAAATAAATACAATTAAATAAACTAGCTAAAGTACAAAAAATAAAAAAGAACTAAGTTACAAAAAATAAAAAAATATTTACAAACATAAGAAAAATATTACAACAATTTTAAACTAATTACACCTACTCTAAGCCCCCTAATAAAATAACAAAGCCCCCCAAAATAAAAAATTCCCTACCCTATTCTAAATTAAAAAAGTTACAAGCTCTTTTACCTTACCAGCCCTGAACAGGGCCCTTTGCGGGGCATGCCCCAAGAATTTCAGCTCTTTTGCCTGTAAAAGAATAAATACAATACCCCCCCCCAACATTACAACCCACCACCCACATACCCCTAATCTAACCCAAACCCCCCTTAAATAAACCTAACACTAAGCCCCTGAAGATCTTCCTACCTTGTCTTCACCATCCAGGTTCACCGATCCGTCCTGAAGAGCTCCTCCGATGTCCTGATCCAAGCCCAAGCGGGGGGCTGAAGAGGTCCATGATCCGGTCAAAGTCTTCATCCAAGCGGGGCAGAAGAGGATCTTCCATCCGATTGAAGTCATCATCCAGGCGGCATCTTCTATGGTCTTCCATCCGGAGCGAAGCGGCAGGATCCTGAAGACCTCCAGCGCGGAACATCCATCCGGACCGACGACTGAACGACGAATGACTGTTCCTTTAAGGGACGTCATCCAAGATGGCGTCCCTCGAATTCCGATTGGCTGATAGGATTCTATCAGCCAATCGGAATTAAGGTAGGAATTTTCTGATTGGCTGATGGAATCAGCCAATCAGAATCTAGTTCAATCCGATTGGCTGATCCAATCAGCCAATCAGATTGAGCTCGCATTCTATTGGCTGATCGGAACAGCCAATAGAATGCGAGCTCAATCTGATTGGCTGATTGGATCAGCCAATCAGATTGAACTTGATTCTGATTGGCTGATTCCATCAGCCAATCAGAAAATTCCTACCTTAATTCCGATTGGCTGATAGAATCCTATCAGCCAATCGGAATTCGAGGGACGCCATCTTGGATGACGTCCCTTAAAGGAACAGTCATTCGTCGTTCAGTCGTTGGTCCGGATGGATGTTCCGCGCTGGAGGTCTTCAGGATCCTGCCGCTTCGCTCCGGATGGAAGACCATAGAAGATGCCGCCTGGATGATGACTTCAATCGGATGGAAGATCCTCTTCTGCCTTGCTTGGATGAAGACTTTGACCGGATCATGGACCTCTTCAGCCCCCCGCTTGGGCTTGGATCAGGACATCGGAGGAGCTCTTCAGGACGGATCGGTGAACCTGGATGGTGAAGACAAGGTAGGAAGATCTTCAGGGGCTTAGTGTTAGGTTTATTTAAGGGGGGTTTGGGTTAGATTAGGGGTATGTGGGTGGTGGGTTGTAATGTTGGGGGGGGGGTATTGTATTTATTCTTTTACAGGCAAAAGAGCTGAAATTCTTGGGGCATGCCCCGCAAAGGGCCCTGTTCAGGGCTGGTAAGGTAAAAGAGCTTGTAACTTTTTTAATTTAGAATAGGGTAGGGAATTTTTTATTTTGGGGGTCTTTGTTATTTTATTAGGGGGCTTAGAGTAGGTGTAATTAGTTTAAAATTGTTGTAATATTTTTCTTATGTTTGTAAATATTTTTTTATTTTTTGTAACTTAGTTCTTTTTTATTTTTTGTACTTTAGCTAGTTTATTTAATTGTATTTATTTGTAGGAATTGTGTTTAATTAATTTATTGATAGTGTAGTGTTAGGTTAATTGTAGGTAATTGTAGGTAGTTTATTTAATTATTTTATTGATAGGGTAGTGTTAGGTTTAATTATATCTTAGGTTAGGATTTATTTTACAGGTAAATTTGTTATTATTTTAACTAGGTAACTATTAAATAGTTCTTAACTATTTAATAGCTATTGTACCTGGTTAAAATAATTACAAAGTTGCCTGTAAAATAAATATTAATCCTAAAATAGCTATAATATAATTATAATTTATATTGTAGCTATATTAGGATTTATTTTACAGGTAAGTATTTAGCTTTAAATAGGAATCATTTATTTAATAAGAGTTAATTTATTTCGTTAGATGTAAATTATATTTAAGTTAGGGGGGTGTTAGTGTTAGGGTTAGACTTAGCTTTAGGGGTTAATCCATTTATTAGAATAGCGGTGAGCTCCGGTCGGCAGATTAGGGGTTAATAATTGAAGTTAGGTGTCGGCGATGTTAGGGAGGGCAGATTAGGGGGTTAATACTATTTATTATAGGGTTAGTGAGGCGGGTTAGGGGTTAATAACTTTATTATAGTAGCGCTCAGGTCCGGTCGGCAGATTAGGGGTTAATAAGTGTAGGCAGGTGTCGGCGACGTTGAGGGGGGCATATTAGGGGTTAATAAATATAATATAGGGGTCGGCGGTGTTAGGGGCAGCAGATTAGGGGTACATAGGGATAACGTAGGTGGCGGCGCTTTGCGGTCGGAAGATTAGGGGTTAATTAGTTTAAGTAGCTGGCGGCGACGTTGTGGGGGGCAGGTTAGGGGTTAATAAATGTAATACAGGGGTCGGCGGGGTTAGGGGCAGCAGATTAGGGGTACATAAGTATAACGTAGGTGGCGGTCGGCAGATTAGGGGTTAAAAAATTTTAATCGAGTGGCGGCGATGTGGGGGGACCTCGGTTTAGGGGTACATAGGTAGTTTATGGGTGTTAGTGTACTTTAGGGTACAGTAGTTAAGAGCTTTATAAACCGGCGTTAGCCAGAAAGCTCTTAACTCCTGCTATTTTCAGGCGGCTGGAGTTTTGTCGTTAGAGCTCTAACGCTCACTTCAGAAACGACTCTAAATACCGGCGTTAGGAAGATCCCATTGAAAAGATAGGATACGCAAATGGCGTAGGGGGATCTGCGGTATGGAAAAGTCGCGGCTGAAAAGTGAGCATTAGACCCTTTAATCACTGACTCCAAATACCAGCGGGCGGCCAAAACCAGCGTTAGGAGCCTCTAACGCTGGTTTTGACGGCTACCGCCGAACTCCAAATCTAGGCCTAAGTCTGTAATAAAGAATGTGATATAGATTACAAGCTCATGAAAAAGGGGCGTTATTTCTGCCTGACCCTGTATATTGTCATTAAAGGGATATAAAACCCTACGTTTTTCTTTCATGGTTCAGATAGAGCATGCGATTTTAAACAACATTCAAATATACTTCTTTTATTAATTATTCTTCATTCTATATATATGGCAGCAGTTTTGCAAGAATGTTATCCATTTTCAAGAGCACTAGATGGCAGCACTATTTCCTGTCATGTAGTGCTCCAGGCACCTACCTAGGTATCTCTTTAACAAAGAATATAATAGGAGCGATGCAAATTGTATAATAGAAGTAAATTGTAAACTTTTTTTTTTTTTTAATTGTTATGCTTTGTCTGAATCGCAAAAGAAAAATGTTGGGATTCATATTCCTTTAAACATATTTTAAGTTATGCAATTATTTTTATATTTAATATATTCAATGTTGAACACTGTTTTTCAATTAGTATTTCTAATTGGATTGCAGGAACTAATTTAAAGTACATTGGTTTGAGCATTTTTTGCTGTACTAAAAAGTGTACCTTTCCCTATCTCTTACCTTTAAAGCAGTTTCTCAAACCTACAATAAAAAAATTAGCAAGCAGATAGATTTGGTTCTTAAAGTCAGCTGAAAAAATAAATCAGTACATACTTGAAGAGACTGGAAGCAGAGGTTTGTGGGAAATTTAGTCCCATCAACTGGACTGTATTCCCGTGTAGACTTTTAGATAGTGAATACCTGCAGCGCTGTCATGGTGCATGTATCATGAATAAGTGAAAGCCAGACTATATACACATACATACATACACAAGCACACTACACACACCGTATATATATACACTGCATACCCTACATGTGCTACACTCACACATTTCATAATAAAAATCCAAAAGAAAATACTTTAATTACAACATTGTTGCATAAAACGTCTGTCATATAATGCTCAAGACCAGGGGCATAGCCTACTCTCTCTGGGCCCAAGGGCAAGTTATGAGGTATGTCCTATTTCAACATGTAGGTGAAAGAGAATCTGCTTCTCTGTGACCATGTTTCATCCTTCTTGTACAAAATATGGTGGCAGGTTTTTGTGTACATCAGCAATGTGACAGCCATCTTGGAAACTCTGCCACTATATTGTAAAGGTAAATCCATACACATAGAGGGGCCAGACATGATGCAGGTAGAGCCTGGGCCCCACAAGGCTCCCCTGTAGCAACACTAATAATACTGATGTCAGGGCCATATGGGCCCTTTAGAGGTGTGGGCCTGGTCTCTATTGAGACCTCTGTAGTTACGCCCCTGCTCAAGAAGTGGTCATTCCTAAGCCTATCAAAGTATAAACAAATGGAAAGGAGCTACGGTTTAACAAAGACATTGGAAACTTTTATTATAATTGTATCTTAATCAGTAAAACTTAATTTTACTTCCACATCCCTTCAGTAGCAGCAGTTATCGGTCTTAGAAATTGTTTCTTCCCGGTTATATCATAATTGGTTGCTTTGATCCAATAATTATCATTTGACAACTGAAAACTATCTTTATTATTGCAATTTATTCAGCTAAAAGTGAAAAAAGAGGCATAAGCATTATTATGTGCAGTACCATGCTTAGTTTAACATACAGACAGAGGGTTTTGGCAAAAGCTCCAGATATTCTTTTCAAATAGTAACCAGATACTTAATGAAACAAGAATCTTTTCTTACTTTATTTTTAACTTGTAAGAAAGATGACAAAAGCTAGATAGGCTGCTGTACGCTGTATTTAGAAATACAAATTAAATTTTCATGATTTACAGTAGATAGGACATGCAATTTTAAACAACTTTCCTATTTACTTTTATCATCAATTTTGTTTTGTTCTCTTGGTATTCTTTATTGAAAGCTAAATCTAGGTAGGCTCATATGTTAATTTCTAAGCCCTTGAAGGCTGCCTTTTATCTCAGTGCATTTTGACAGTTTTCCACTGCTAGACAGAGCTTGTTCATGTGTGCTCACTCCCCTGGAGTCAGCACTGATTGGTTAAAATGCAAGTCTGTCAAAAGAACTAAGATAAGGGGGTAGTCTGCAAAGGCTTAGATACAAAGTAATCACAGAGGTTAAAAGTATATTAATATAATCGTGTTGGTTATGCAAAACTGGGCAATTGGTAATAAAGGAATGATCTATCTTTTTAAACTATAACAATTAGACTGTCCCTTTAAACCAAGGAACACTAAATTCACATTTATTTTTCCATGATTCAGATGGAGCATGCAAGTTTAGTAAAAACATTCCAATTTACTTCTATTATCAAAGTGTGCACAGACTTGTTATATGCAGAGTTTCTTAGGTGACAGATTCTACTGAGCATGTCCAAGAGTTCACAATGTATACATATATAAGTGTTCACAATGTATACATATATATATGTGTTCACAATGTATATATATATATATATATAAGTGTGGCTTTCCCATGATACAAGGGGCAGGGAAATGGAAGAAATTTTACATTTGTTAGAAAAAAAATCTATTGCTAATTTGAAATTCAGAGCAAGTTTAATTGCATTGTCATTTTATTATTTATTTGTTGTTTATGCAGTTCTATTGTAGATTGTAAGTTCCCACGGGAATAGGGCCCTCAATCCCTCCTGTATGTGTTTGTAAATTTTGTCCTGTCTTTTACAAGTCTTGTATTGTTTTATTTAAATTAATTGTATCCATGGACAGCGCTGCGGAATATGTTGGCGCTTCATAAATAAAGTATAATAATAATAATAATAATTGTATTTAACGGACCATCTTTAATGCTTTGTTATAATTATTTCTAAGTTCCCATCGTTCCTCTAGAGTTTGCTTTTATTTACCGTTTTATCATTATCTATTTGTTACCCACTAAGAGTCAGCCAAAGTGTTTCCAGTCTAACACTGTTAAGATGAATATGCAGTGTATTGTTATGGGTTGTCAGCCACAGTCAGAACTATCAAAGTGTAAGGATACATTCAGCAAGATATTCATCTCTATCCGGGTAGCATAGCTGGATACCTTAAAGAGACATTAATGGAAGAGAGAGTACATTGTATTGAAAACTGCTGCAGGAATACCCTTTCAAATGGCTTTGTTTCTCTCTCTTAGACCACTACACTGGTAGGTTGGTTTCTTCTGATGTCTCATAAATACATAACTTTTCTATAACCAATACAGCAGTTTCAAAATGTTCCGTATTAGTGGCACTTTCAACCAGCAAGACAGTTATTTTGAATGGCAAAATAAAGATATAAGTTATTTGTAAACAATTTAATACAGTACAGCAGGTAAAAATTGATAGTTGTGAAATAAAATGTTTCATAATAAAGAATCAGATACAGACCATTAACATGTCAGATATCAAATAAATAAACTCAGACTCCTCTTGAGTAAGGTACAAAGACAAACTTTAATCCCTTTCTTATGAATCTTCAGAAGCAATCCTCAAGGAAAGAGAAAAGCAAACATAGTACAGCACAGAATATGCAAGGTAACAAAAATTGATAGTTGAGAAAACATTAAAGGGAAGCATAATTTATAGTACAATGTCCCTTTAAAATAACGTTTTAATATGCATACTATACATTTGCAACTAAAGGGACCTGGAATTCAGCATTAAACTTAAATTAAAAAATGAAACCCTAATCCAATGTCTAAAGTACAATGGATAAAAGATCATCCCAAGCATTAATGCATCTCGAAGAGGCTTTTAGGACACTTAGCACCACCTTATCCTACCCCAGTTTTCAAAATATGTAGTCCAGGGAAACTCGGGTCCAGAGCACAGTAGGAGAGTCCCTGAGTCACTGTTGCGAGATTTGCTGAGTCACTTACAGAGTTCCGTGCGAGTATCCCAGTTGAGAGGTTAAGAAAGGAGGTTAAGGTACCTGCCATCTTACCCTCTGGTTCCTCCAGTGAAGGCCTGCTGAATTACATCTCTCTAGACTTATGTTCAATTGAGACCTGTGTTACCCTCTTGTCCTTCATTGGTCATCACAATTCAGCTGCATCTCTCAATTGGACGCCTCTGTAAACCATCTTGGGCTGCGAGTGTAGATCGCCATTAGCCATGTGTCCTCTGGGATCCACCAAGGTCAGGTCTTTCTCTTCTCCCTCCAGCCCTGTATGGCCATCATGCATAATGAAGTTGTTAGCGGGATTTTTACACATCAAGCCTCCCAATCATCTGCACTGTGTATGTAGTCTACAGCATGCACAGTACATTTGTTAAGGGATTTGTCAAATCTCTGATGCAGACTTTGAAAATCCTCACAACGGAGCTGTAATATC